>NC_139513.1:153491620-153692480 GCF_947247035.1 Vipera ursinii
ATGCTCAATCCAATTTTTAAAAATGTATCATTACTTTTTATTTATTTGAATACATAAGCTGCCAACTCTAATGGTTTCCAAATTTCTGTCCAGCCAAGCCCTGAAATAAATGTAAAATCCTCTGATGCATTTTTTTTGCTGTCATTCCTTTTTGAAGCACCATCAACATATAATGGAGATAGAGAGCTAAATCATTTTACACTGCACTTTTTAAATTAAAAGATAAAGGTTTCCCCGCACATGCGTGCTAGTCGTTTCCAACTCTAGGGGCCGGTGCTCATCTCCATTTCAAAGCCGAAGAGCCAGCGCTTGTCCAAGGACGTCTCCGTGGTCGTGTGGCCGGCATGACTAGATGCCAAAGGCACACGGAACGCTGTTACCTTCCCACCGTAGTGGGCCCTATTTTTCTACTTGCATTTTTACGTGCTTTCGAACTGCTAGGTTGGCAGAAGCTGGGATGAGTAACAGACGCTCACTCTGTTACGCGGCACTCGGGATTTGACCCGCCAAACTGCTGACCTTCTGATCGACAAGCTCAGTGTCCTAACCCACTGAGCCACCGTGTCCCTACTTTTTTAATTACCATTCCTTTAAAACATGGAACCCTTACTATGATCCCTTTTGCTGTTCAATTTTGAGATTGTGAACTAGGATGCTTTCTTTCCCTTATTTCTCCAAGTATGATGCTGATTTGCTTGTACTACCTCTGAGTTGATGGGAGAGTTTTAAGACACTTCCTTATATCAAGGCAGATCAAGCATCTCTTCAGAAGGCCTTTTCCAGCCATAGTATGCTAGACCTGATGTAGAATTTTTTTGTGAATGGGCTTTTCTCTGGGCACATCTGAAATATGAACTCTACTTACTTTGTTTAACAATCTCCTAATGCCCTTCAGCAATCTACAAGGCATCAGCATGGAAAAGACATATCCTAGAAGCTCTTTTGAGCCTTTTGTAGCAAGGCTTAACTTGTCCACGAAGATTCTCAGTTGTCCAGGTCATGGTTGTCCCAAAGCTGCTTTTTTTTTCTCTCAAAAGGAACCTAGACTTTCTTTGTTTTTCCTTGAAGACATTTCATTTCTCATCCAAAATCGTCTTCAAGAAAAAACAAAGAAAGTCCAGGTTCCTTTTGAGGAAAAAAAAAGCACATTTGAGAAAAGGCTTGACTTATTGCTCCCTCCCCAGTGCCAAACAATGACTATGGACCCTGATTGAGGCTGGGGGACAAGCCTCATAACCAAAAAGGATCTCTGTGAAGAAATTCTTTATCTGCATGGTGCATAAATATATGTATCAAAACAGATTCTTTTCAGCTACATGCATCAACACTTGAGCTTCCCACTTGCCTCATGTTCTCCCCATGAACCACTGGAGAGCAGTTTAAAATTGTTAAGAGGCTAAGAACGAGGAACACAGTTGAACCATTGGCTCATCCAGTTCCATTGCTGACAATGACAAATAACAGGTCTTTCAGATTTTTAAACAGATTCTTCAGCCCTACTGAAGATTCCTAAGACATTATTCCTGCCAAACCCGTCTTCTTCCATGAACTACAGCCCTTTCTTGGTACACAGCCTTTCCTTTTCAACCAATTGATTCAGTGCAGAAAAGATTCTATCCCCAAACCAATGTAACTCACATTGCAACACCCATTCCCTTTTGCTACCCTAGCCAACAATGTCACACCTGGACTTACACAAAGGTAATGCAATTCATCTTGTGTACAAGAGAGCTTCAGCTACGATGATGCAACAAGATATGTGGAGCTGTTGTTCAAATCTTAAAATGTTGAGAGATGGGGAAAATAACTTTAAAGGAGTTTGGCAGGTTTCAGTGAAACATGTTACATTACTGAGTCAGAATGTTATCTGTCTGAGAAAGAGAAATGCTTCAAGATCTTAAATCAAATGATTAAAAAAAACCAGGCATTTAAAATAAATGATTTAAGAAATAGGCACCTCGTGTCCTAGAATAAGATTTTGCACAAGCTCTGACTAAGAGGTTCTTTCCCTTTGTAGAGGTAAATTCAACACTCATGTAGTGACCTAGATCTCCCAAGGAGATCAAATTATAATCCTTCCCTCCATATTCCATACCTGCTTCTTGACATGCTCAATTTCTGAATGCAGTCTCTGGATATTCCTAGTCAACTCTTGAATCTCCTGCCTGGTGTTGCGCAGATTGTCCCCATGCCGTCCTGCTGTGTTCTGCAGAGCTTCATACTGTAGGGCAGAAAAAGTGTAATTTTCCATTCTGCTAAATCCGCTCAGTGGATGACAATGGAAGCAGAATAGCTCAAGGATGGCAAAGGATGGCCCAACCAACATTCCTAAATTACAATTTCCAGCAGGCCCAGCCAGCACAGTTAATGGCAAAGGATGCTTGAAGTTGTAGCTTAGCCACATCCAAAGAGCCATGGCTTTCACACTTTATATCGATGTGACATCAGATTAATTATCATGGTTCCCAGAAAGGGTTTTCCAAAGCTTTGTGCATATTGACTCCATACTTAAAATCTTAGGGCCAAGATGCAAAATCTGCTAAATCATTTTAAGTCATATTGCAATTAGCTGCGTCTGCGCATGGTTGAAGAGTCTATACAAATAATGTATCAACATCTGTCATGGATAATTAAGGACTATTTTGCCTCAGATAACTGCTTTTTGTCACATTGCTCAGAAAATGAAGAGGCTTAAAAACCTAAAAAGATTGACTGAAATAGCAGAGAAATTAGATTCTGAAGAAAGGGTCCTCACAACTCACTATTCATTTCTAGACTGTGTGTCAGAACTGAGATTGGGCATCTTTAGGACTGACTGCTTGCTCACTAGTCAGATTTTGGGGCCTCATCACCTCCCACTTCCCTCAGTCTAGCCTCTTTCAAGATGAGGCAAGACTGCATTTCCCAGAATCCCTAGCTAGTACAGCTGAGAACCTACGAGAACCTACAGGTTTCGTATTCTACAACTTTGGAAAGCGCCAGATGGGGGAAAGCTGATCTGTCCTGAGAATATCAATTGTGGCATTTGCTGCCAAGGCTTTCTTCAGAGAATATTGATATTGTACTTTGGTGAGGGAACTACAAATTCAGTTTTAGAAGTCTGTAGAAGAACTAAAGTCCAATTTGCAGAGACCACATGGAGAAAGATAATAATAATAATAATAATAATAATAATAATAATAATAATAATAATAATAATAATAATAATAATAGTAATAGTAGTAGTAGTAGTAAGAAGAAGAAGAAGAAGAAGATGAAGAAGAAGAAGAAGAAGAAGAAGAAGAAGAAGAAGAAGAAGAAGAAGAAGAAGAAGAAGAAGAAGAAGAAGAAGAAGAAGAAAAGAAGTTGGAAGGGACCTTGGAGGTCATCTAGTCCAACCCCCTGCTCAGGCAGGAAACCCTATACCATTTCGTACAAATGGCTGTCCAGTCTTTTCTTTAAAACTTTTTAAAAAAGAATAGTTTAAATAGTTGTCTCAGCAAATGAGTAGAAGCACAAAGTCCCTACTACAAGGTTCTGGGATTCTGTAGTTTGAATCCTCAGGAGTTATTGTTTCCTGGAAAAGCATAAGATAAATTAGGGAACTTTATTTCCTTGTCTCAGTGTGATTACTTACTTGGGTGTGATACCAAGACTCAGCCTCAGCTCGGCTACTGCGAGCAATCTCTTCATACTGGCTTCTTACTTCATCGATAATACCTTCCAAATTCAAATGGGTATTATTATCCATGGTCACTACTACTGAGGTATCTTGGCCTCCAGTCTGGTACTGAGAGATTTCCTGTGAAGAATCCAAAAGCATGAGTTAGGTTGGCAATCTACCTCATTCCCTACCTCCCTGCCCCTTCACCATTCATGATTTTTTTTTACTCCCCATAATATGCATTTTTGAATTCATGATTGTATTTAGAGCCTACAGACTCAGAATGAGAGTTAAGATGAAGGCTATTTGAACTCAGGAGCTGGAAGAAGGAATGGTTTCCCTGCTTGCGTAGGCTCCTGTGTGTAGGGTCTCCGGATGCCTTTGAAGGCCTTTGTTTTTAGATGGGTGAAAAAGGAAGAGAAAGTCAGCTATCTCACCATTCTAAGAACATTTGCTGTTGTAATGTGGACATTTGTTGCACTTGTAATCGAAATCACTGAACGGTGTGTCCTTTATAAAATAAGATTCTTTTTTCAAAGAAAGATTGATGATTGACATAAAGACAAATCTGAATTTGGGTCAGTGGGACCTGAAGATACCCTCTTTCTTCTAATTAACCAATAAAACCAAACCATTCCTTACCAAGTCAAAGATTCTTCTCAGGAAGTTAATCTGCTCAGCCAAAGTACGAGCTCTTGTTTCCAAGTTACTCTTGGACAAATAGGCAACGTCCACATCCTACAAGGATCCAGAAGAATGTCAGTGTCAATCTTCAACCAGTCTCATCAGCAGTTGGACCATACCTGAACTCTTTTTAGCAAATCTACCCAAAGAACCCTGTGTGTTCCTATTAAAAGGTAAAGGTAAAGGTTCCCCCGCACATGCATGCTAGTCGTTTCCGACTCTAGGGGCCAGTGCTCATCTCCGTTTCAAAGCCAAAGAGCCAGCGTTTGTCCGAGGACGTCTCTGTGGTCATGTGGCTGGCATGACTAGACGCCAAAGGCACACGGAACGCTGTTACCTTCCCACCGTACTGGTCCCTATTTTTCTACTTGCATTTTTACGTGCTTTCGAACTGCTAAGTTGGCAGAAGCTGGGACGAGTAACAGGCGCTCACTCTGTTACGTGGCACTTGGGATTCGACCCGCCAAACTGCCGACCTTCTGATCGAAAAGCTCTGTGTCCTAACTCACTGAGCCACCACGTCCCTTGTGTTCCTATTAGGTTGTTTAATTTTAAATCTTCCACTCTCAATTTTTGAAAGACCACATCAGCAATATGTGATGAAACAATACACTAGAGAATACATATAAGCCGGACCAAATTGCTGTTTATGTTCTTCATTGACTAATTACAGACAGCAAACATTTTCAGATCTAATCAGCTTCAACACATGATTTTTTTTATAAATGAAGCATTTTTTGATATAAAGCTTTTTATATAAGCGAAGCAATAGGTTTCATGCAAAGCTTATGTGAAGCAGACAAACATAATTTTGCATCTTTTTTACTAATATAAAATGTACTCTAAAAGGATCCATTATGACTTACAGGGAGAACATGTGTGCTGTTCGGGACATATCATGAGCTACTGAATTTATAAATATGTTCCACATCCTTTTTTTAATGGTTAAGGAGAGAGGATAATAGGCTTTAATTTCGATGTCAAATTTTTACTTTTAGCCAACTCTGAGGACCAAAATTAGTTATTCAACATTTCTAGTTCTCTGAATTTGGCAATGCAGCTTACTAATAACAGACGCAATAAAAAGAGAGGGGGGATAGGTTACTAAATATATACTATACAGTATATAAGAGGAAATAAATTGCAAAACCTACATATTTCAGGGTAATCTTGCTAGTGAATATGCATACTTCTCTAAACAAGAGCAACATGCATCGAAGTATTAGGCATTCACATATTTGTACAAACTTGACAAAAATCTTATTCTTGACAAACAAAAATCTAGAGCTTTGCTCTTTTCTATTCATGGTTCTGTGTCATTTCAAAATATGTTTTAATATGTCAGGCTTCTTGAATATGGAAAACAAATGCGTTAATTTGTTTTCATAATTTGATAATGTGGCGCTTTTCCATATGCAAAGAGATTCAAATATGGAATGTAATCCTATAACTGCATCATGTAGCATTTTTGACAACAGCATCAGGAACAACAAAAAGATAGGCCTACATTGGGAGGGCATGCAAATTGTTGACCATGGTGACTTAGTTCTTAAAAGTTGGAGAAATCTCAAAGAACGATTCCATTCTGTCCCTAGATCATGCCTTCCACGTTTCTAGCAAACTGCCAGATGTTCATCTCTCACCTTTTTCAGCACAACAAAATCATTCTCAGCTGTTGTGCGCCTGTTGATCTCCTCTTCATACCTAGAAGAAAAAGCAAGGTGAGTTTATTGGTGTATTGATTTCTTGACTGCAATCACACATAGACTACAGAAGCCAAGCTAAATACTAAATACAAGAAGCCAAGATAAATAAAAAGCTATCATAATAAACACAGTGAATAGAATGTGAAGAAATTCCTCAAAGAAGCATTAGGAAATTAATTCTCCCACCTTGTTCATGGAACTTCCTACACTGATTGTAATGTTATCCCCTAAACGTATATCTATAATGTTAAACTGCAATATTTATATCCTCCAGGGCTTGGAGCAACATGTCCAAAGAGCATTCTTTGTGGAAAGGTTTCTCAAGAACTGTGATCAGTGGCATTATTGTGATCTGCTGCTTATGTGGGGGACAGACTATGGCCAGTCTGCAAGTGCCAAGAACGGAAAGAGACACTTGTTTCTAAGGTTCTCACTTGTTCTTGTAGTCTTCCACATAATGTTGCATACTCTGGAGCTCTGTTGACAGCTGCCCTTTCTGGCTGCGGATATTTTCAATCTGACTCCTCAAGCTATTCAGGAACTGCTGGAACTGGGCATCCAGATTCATAGTTGGGCCAAGGCCTTGTGACTGTCGTTGGAGGATCTGCCATTTGGTTTGCAATACCTTGTTCTGTTGCTCCAGAAAGCGAACCTATTAAAAGAAATTACTTGAGGAAGTTGCCATCACAACACATTGGGATAACCAGGGCTTTTTTTGTCATAGAATGCTCTGAAGGGAGTTCCGGCACCTTTTTTGGATGGAACCTTGTAGGGTAGGCAAGGCGGGTTGTATGACATGTGTGAGTTCCAGCACCTTTTTCTTTTACAAAAAAAGCACTGGGGATAACTGCAGAAATGATTAAAAGCAAAGTTGGGCCCTTCCAGCTAAATGAAGAGACAGGAGCAAACTCATCACATTCCCTTCTCTAGTTCACTCTTTTCTTTGCAAAATCGAAACTCTGATTATCTGGGAATGAGATGAAGATCTAAAGGACACAAGCATTTTGAGAATTTCATGAATCTCGTTGGACTTCCTTCAGCTGCCAGTGGAAATCAACGGAGGGCTTGTTCTATTTCCTTCAAACTGTATTCTGACCCAGGCACTTTACAAGAGCCAATGTGGTTAGTTGTGATGAGCAACAATATTACAGGCAGGCTCATCCAAGAAATGCAAATGCTGCCCCTTTTTTTAATACAGTTAATGGACACAAACATTTTTGAGTAACAAGGCATCATTGTTTGAAAAGCTTGTGATAGTTTTTAGGTTTGGCATTTGCACTGAGCCATTTTTAATCCTTGGCATCTCCGGTTACCATTTAGGTAGGAGGGTTTGGAGGCCAACAATTGATTTAGCCATTACAAAATATAGTTTAAAAAAGATGTATGAAAATGTTCAGCATATACAGTATAAGGCAATCAGTTACAGTTTGTCTTATAAATTCCACACATGCTAGTTTTTAGAAGTGGCAGCCATTTCTGTTACCCTGAAATCACTTTGAAAATCTACCTGCTAATGAACACCCTAACTGTTTTTTTCTGTTTTTCTAGATTTTACCAGCCAGTTGCTTCTATTCATCACTAAACATCCACCCCCAAGAAGCCAACAAACAGAAGCATTTTAAATAGTTACTAGGAGTCTTTTTAGGTCTCAAGATATCAAAGTTTCTTAGAATATTCTATCTAATTTCCAAATAAAGAGGATTAGTAAATGAATCCACATCAGGAACTTTAGACCTTACTAGATTGTTAAGCACAAATTGCATCAAGTTTTATCAGTTGACATGCATTCCATGATATCAATCAAAAATGTAACACTCTCTGTTCTGTTAACCTACCTTGTCGATGAAGGAAGCAAACTGGTTGTTGAGGACTTTGATCTGCTCTTTCTCATGATTTTTTACTTGCTGTATTTGGGGGTCAATTTCTACCCGGACCGGTTGCAGAAGATTTGGATCCACTTGGACACTGCCAATACCTCCAGATCCAAGGCCACCAACTCCTCTACCACCAAACCCACCTCCTATTCCTCCGTAACCACCCCCTACTCCTCCGTAACCACCCCCTACTCCTCCATAACCACCCCCTACTCCTCCATAACCACCCCCTACTCCTCCATAGCCACCCCCTATTCCTCCATAGCCACCCCCTATTCCACCATACCCACTACCATATCCCCCACAGATGCCTCCTCCATAGCCAGATCCATAGGAAATCCTTGTAACTCCACCATAGTTATGGAGGCTCCTGCTACCATATTGGCCTCTCATACCGCCACCATATCCTCTGCATGAAGAATAGCTATGTCTGATTCCACCTCCGGTGCCACCACCAAAAGCAGAGCATGAGCTGTAGCCCCTTCTGCTCCCCTTGGAGCCTTGGCAGATGGTCTGGAAAGACATTGCTGTGTTCAAGTCAAGGGAGCAACAGAGAGAATGAAGAGGCCTAGTAGCAGTTGGGGCAAAGTTTAAAATAAAGGAGTAGCTGGAGAGTGCTGAGCCCAAAGAAAGCCAAATCCCTCTGGATCCAGAGATGGAATCAGCCTCCCTTTTATATATTCCAGGGAGGTGTTGGATTTGATTTTGCATGGGCGGGAAAGAGGATATCATTATATTGTGTTCGTGGCTTGGTGTGGTTGACAGATCTTCATCTCCAGTTTACCAAATATTGACTCTACCCATCAGCACAGCCCTTCTTACCAAAAGAAAAAAGGGAAGACAAAGATGAGGAGGAGGACCAGCAATCGTGCAATATATTCAGTGACTAAGATGTCTTTAGCTTGATTATTGTAGCTGATGAGTAGACCTGACACAGAGCAATCCCTTTCATTCTCAATGGCAGCGGTATCAGCATCCCCATCTGCTTTTCAAATTGCAGAGTCCCAGGGCAGGCAGCTGCTGTGCAGACTGTCAAGAAATAGCTCGGCTTTCACAATTCCCAAAGCACGCCCGCAATTACAGCCTGAGTATGTCTCGATGTGGAAAATTGCCCATGGCACCCTAAGAGTGGTTTATCAACTTGCAATTCATGGAGCATCAACATCGCCTCAGCAAATTGTTATTAGAAAACTGCTTTGCTGGATAGGAGAAAGAGAGTGTGTGTGTGCAGTGCTTTTTCAGAGGCAATCCTTACAGCTTTGTACCGGGAGCATCAAGGATCTAGCTTCAGTACAATCTGAATCCTAGGTGGGGAAAGCTGGCTTGTGAAAGATGAAGATCAGCTGCTGATAAAGAAGAAATGAGCACATCTGGGTGACATGGAATGGTAAAAGCAATGGAGGCCTCCAAGTGCCTACTTTCTTGCACAGAGATAGGCAAAGGGGAATGACAAAGAACTGTCAGGTTAAGCAAAAGCAATGAAAGGATAACTTAGAAAGTGATTATTTGTGGCACCAGTTGTTGTGCCTTGCTTGCAGTGAAGTAGCTAAATCTGCTTTTCCCTCTGCTTCTCTCTTGAAGCAAGCCTTGCATATGAGTGGGCAAGCACTCTGAGTCATTTGAGCCAGCAAATATAAAAGAAGAACCCAAGGTAGGGAAATAGTTTAGACAGAGTGGGTCAGAGAGGGACAAAAAAAAGTCTGCAAATGGTACAGACCGTGGTGTGCTGAAGCCATCTTGTGCCAGCTTAAAAGTAAAGGTAAAGGTTCCCCCGCACATGCGTGCTAGTCGTTTCCGACTCTAGGGGCTGGTGCTCATCTCTGTTTCAAAGCCGAAGAGCCAGCGCTTGTCCGAGGATGTTTCCTTGGTCATGTGGCCGGCATGACTGGACGCCAAAGGCGCACGGAACGCTGTTACCTTCCCACCGTAGTGGTCCCTATTTTTCTACTTGCATTTTTATGTGCTTTAGAACTGCTAGGTTGGCAGAAGCTGGGACGAGTAACAGGCGCTCACTCTGCTACGCGGCACTCGGGATTCGACCCGCCAAACTGCCGACCTTCTGATCGACAAATTCAGCGTCCTAACCCACTGAGCCACCGCGTCCCTGTGCCAGCTTGCAAAGAGCCAATTGTTAAATTTTCAGGAATTTTGCAAGCCAGTTGAGAGCAGAGCTGATGGCTATTGTGTAGCAACACCATGGTGGCATTTTGATTCAGTAATGTCAGTGAGGATTGGAGACACTGAAGGAGCTCAACAGAGGAAGGAAATGCCTTGAACAGCTCTTCCTCTTTACGACCAATTTGGAAAAGCCAGTTGTTAAACATCACTGGGTAGAGATGGCACCACAAACTTTTGATCCAGATTGCTATTGACCCATAGGGACATTGGACTTATCCTCAGAATAATGACTTCAACCTGACGAAAACTATAATGAAATGTGTGTATTGTTATTATGAAATTAATTCACCAAGAAGATGCTGTCTAAGCTATACCAGGCTGTTATCATTTACTTGATATTTATATATTCTATAAATAATAGCTGGAGCCATGTGGTGTTTTCCTTTTTTTTTCCTTCTTCCTTTTTCATTTTAAAAAAATGTATGATTAAAACAAATGACCAAATAATATATAAGTATCCTCCTCCTCATCTCATCAATCCTGTTTTAAAATCCACTTCAATTTAAACCTGCTTCGGCTTAACTACCATGCACTTGAACATTATTACCCAAGACCAAGTTTGAGCACTAATTTTAGCACAGTAATTATAACACTACACCAATCATTTTAATATCAAAGGAATTGCCCCTGGAAGTATCTCCTTTACCTGAGCAGAAGTACCACTGGTACATCAGAACACTGTACCTAAAAGTATGAGGTAAAGTCTTTTCTGAGTCAAATATGGGTCCTGATATTTTAAGCGACACACCCTTCTGGTTTTCTGCTATTGCTTTCTTCTGTGATGCTTTTCAACATCCTAGTCAAGCTAAGGTTTGGTATGTCTTGGTATCTCAACCATATACGAAGCGATGAGGGACTGCTTAGCTTTTGGAAGTCAGCCAAGGTTGCCTATGGGCTGCTCGACAAAAATAGAATAGTATACAAATGGATATATATTTTTAAAAAGCACAGGGAAACGTAGGTTTTTTTCTCAGGGAAGAAAAGTAGCATTTAAAAAACATTTGCTGATAACAACTTCTTACTTACAGTGCGAATCTTATAACATCCCATGTAATACTGTAAGTTGCTCTAAAAGACAAGAGAGGTAGTCCTCGAGTTACGACCACAACTGAGCCCAAAATGTATGTTGCTAAGTGGAACATTTCTTAAGTGAGTTTTGCCCCATTTTATGACTTTTCTCGCCAGCGTTGTTAAGTGAATCATTGCTTTTGTTAAGTTAGTAACATGGTTGTTAAGTCAATCCGGATTCCCCACTGATTTTGCTGGTCTGAAGGTCGTAAAAGCTGATCACGTGACACCAGGACACTGCAACCATCGTAAAGATGAACCAGTTGCCAAGCATCTGAATTTTGATCATGTGACCAGGGGGATGCTGCAACAGTCGTTAGGGGTGAAAAACAGCCATAAGTCACTTATTTCAGTGCCATTGTAATTTTGATTAGTCACTAAATGAACTGTTGTAAGTCGAGGACTATCTGTATAACTTAGCCATTGCCTCAATAGCCAATAAAGGGCTGGGTTTAGCTTGTAACAGAATAAGGCCCGCCGGTTCAAAACAACAGGAACACTTTGGGTGACAAAAGGTGTTAAAGAATACTTTAAATACAAGAAAGGGGGGAAAACAGGATCCTGAGTTTGCACTTGAGATGGGAGTGAGGTGAGTACAGAGAGAGACACCATTTGTTCCTGTCTTTCAAAAATATCTGCTAGTTCTCCCAACAAGTGCAGGTAAGTCTTGAGTCTCCGTTTATCGGCCCATGTCCAGCCTATGATTCTGCCTGAGTTCAAAGTGGCAGTTGGCTCAACTGAGCTCGATAAAAAGAAAGCCCGAGTAACTTCTCCCAACAGCTTTAGTGAGATGCTGAAAGTGATGTCCACAACTTCAGCAGAATAATAATCCATTAGAATTGGGATGGGACCTCCACATCCCATTTCTTCTGAGAAGACCACAACCAAAGTTACTGAAAGCTACTGAAAAGCCAAAAGAAAAAAAGCTGGCATTTATCCAGCTTTCACCCAATGCAATTCAACCTGCCTCCAGAAGTGGTGAATGCTCCAACACTGGAAGTTTTTAAGAAGAGACTGGCCAGCCATTTGTCTGAAATGGTATAGAATTTCCTGCCTTAGCAGGGGGTTGGACTAGATGACCTCCAAGGTCCCTTCCAACTTCTTCTTCTTCTTCTTCTTCTTCTTCTTCTTATTATTATTATTATTATTATTATTATTATTATTATTATTATTATTATTATTATTATTATTATTATTATTATTATTTCACGAGACAACTAGCAGCTCTTGTTAGAGAGCCAGCCCCTCTGTCGGATTGTGCCAGAGAATTGCACAGCAACTGTCCAAATGAAGTCAGAGACGCTGACACAAGCTTGTAGGTTTATATAAATAAATACATTTAACATTTATATTTGCAGCAGACGAGAACATCATGAGAGAAATCAAACAGCATAGACAGAGAACATGGAAGAAAAAGGCAGGAAAAAAGGGAAACGACCCCTTTCCACCCACAGCAACCAATCATAGCGGAGACTGCCTCATGCATGAATCAGCACTCCAACCAATCAACTACAAGCGCGCGTACTGGCCCATCGTGCACTTTACTGTTCCTGCTATCAAATTTAATATCCTAACAGATGGGAAATTAATTTAACCATTTTAGAAGCTTTTTGGGGGGTCTTGAGATAGGCTTACAGTTTTGTGTTCTTAAATTTAGCTGGGTCTACTGGAGTGTCATAATCTGCAAAGCAATGGGGGTGTGGTCCGAATCCAAACACCAATCATCTTGTTGCTATTGTATCTGCATTAACTTACATGCACAGTTAAAAGGGCGTGGCTTGGATCCCAAGGTTGTACAAATTTTGAAAAAAACAAACCCTACAGATTATTTTGGTGGCTACAGAGGTGTTGTGGAGCAGGTGCATATTGGTGCACATGAGTCCTTATGAAAATCAGAAGTCCAGACAATGTTTTTAATAGTAACAACAACAACAATAGGTTTGGTAGGGACCTTTGAGGTCTTTTAGTCTCTCAGGCAGGAACCCCTATTTCAGACAAATGGTTATCCAGTCTCTTCTTAAAAACTTCCAGTGTTGGAGCATTCACTCTTGTGGAAAATCTGGTTACTCTTTTGCCTTTGCTGTAGTAATGATTTATTTTACGTGGATGGAGATGAACTTAAGGAATGGATTCAATAGATGCGTTCGTTCAATTTTTGAAACAAACTACATTTCAAAAATGAGATGAAGGAGAAATTGGTTTCTATATGGTCTGGATTTAATAGTAGGAAATCTTACATTGATGTTATATGGATTTTATTTTATTTTTTTCCTTACTCTTAGTTTCCTTTTTACTTCTTCCTTTATGTTCAGTTTATATCATTATTGCAACACAGTTTTTTACTATACTTTCAAATATATTATTTTTGTTTATTAAACCTCACTAATATTTTAAGTGATTTGTTGGTTAAATTGCCTGTCTTTTAAAGTCGACAAATTAGTGGTGTGCTTTTTATTAAAAAGATGTATGGTTATTATTATTATTATTATTATTATTATTATTATTATTATTATTATTATTATTATTATTATTATATCATACAGTCAGCCACGTATTTAGACTGGACCTGGTATTTTTATCCACCTATCAAGTCCTTCCTAATGACCTGGGATAGACAGATGTCATTGTTTGATGGTGTTAAAAATATTGTCATAGGATAGAAGCTGTTCCAAATTGACTGATGGTGAGAATTAATTATGATAATTAATAATACTTACTAGTGGTTTCTTACAGGTGATGACCAGGCTGAGCCTGAGGGAGGGGTCAAACACGTCATCATCTGGAATCCCTTCACACCCACGAGATTTCAGTCCAGCACACCTTGAATTCCATTGACTTCTATCTACCACCAACTCTCTTTGATGGTTCGTAGTTCTTGTAGAGAGCTTTAGCATGCAATAAACATATATATATATATGGACCGATCATCATCTCCTGAGGCTGGCCTTCCATTTTGCCACACCCCCCCCCGTCGTGGGGTTACGGAACCGACTAGGTGGTTCTGCCCCAGGCACCTAATGGACCCTGAACGGTTCCAGGTGGCGCTTGGATCTGTACCTGCCATCTTCGCTCACAGCCCGGTCAATGCCTTAGTGGAAGCCTGGGAAAGGGCAGCCACGGAGGCACTTGACTGCATTGTTCCCATGCAGCCCTTGTCCCGGCGCAGATCCCAGCAGGCTCCATGGTTTTCTGTGGAGCTCCGGGAGATGAAGCGTCGGAGAAGGAGCCTAGAAAGCTGTTGGAGATCCAGCCGGTCTGAGTCTGACCGATTGCAGTTAAGAACCTTTACGAGGTCTTATCTTGCAGCGATGGAGGCAGCGAAGTTTAATTACTTCACTGCCCTCATCACATCCGCAGATAATCGCCCGGCCGCCCTGTTTAGGGTGACTCGCTCCCTCCTTAATCAGGAGTGAGGGAGGAGCCCCTGCAGGGTCATGCCGAGGAGTTTAGTCAACATCTGGCAGACAAAATCGTTCAGATTCGGGCCGGTCTGGACTCCGACTGGGCGGAGTCTGACCAGGGGGAGACGAGCAGTCTTGGGAATGTTATTTGGGAAGAATTCAACCCTGTGACTCCAGAAGAAGTGGACAGGATCATGGGGAGGCTGAGTTCCACATGTTTATTGGACCCGTGCCCCTCCTGGCTGGTATATGCAGCTCGGGAGGGGACACAAGTCTGGCTCCAGGCGATCATAACTGCTTCTTTGAGCGAGGGTGGCTTCCCTGCCGCCTTGAAGGAGGCGGTGGTGAGGCCCCCTCCTCAAGAAGCCTGCCCTGGACCCGGCTATTTTGAACAACTATTGTCCAGTCTCCAACCTTCACTTTTTAGTGAAGGTTGTTGAGAGTGTGGTGGCACATCAGCTCCCTCTGTTCCTGGAGGAAGCGGATTATCTGGACCCCTACCAATCGGGCTTTAGGCCTGGGTACAGCACGGAAACGCCATTGGTCGTACTGATGAATGATCTCTGGAGGGCTCGGGACAGGGGTTGCTCCTCTGTCCTAGTCCTATTAGACCTCTCAGCGGCTTTTGATACCATCGACCATGGTATATTACTGCGGCGCCTCAGGGGGTTGGGAGTGGGTGGCACTGTTTTACAGTGGTTCTCCTCCTACCTTCTGGGTCGTTCGCAGTCGGTGTTGACAGGGGGACAGAGGTCAGCCTCGAGGCCTCTCATTTGTGGAGTCCCTCATGGGTCGGTCCTCTCGCCTCTCCTGTTCAACATCTATATGAAGCCTCTGGGCGAGATCATTCGTGGTTTTGGGGTGGGTATCATCAGTACACTGATGATACCCAGCTTTTTATTTCCACCCCAGATCAACTCAGTGATGCCCTCTCCGTGATGTCCCATTGCCTGGAGGCGGTGAGGGTCTGGATAGGGAGGAACAGGCTTCGTCTAAATCCCGACAAGACTGAGTGGCTGTGCGTACCGGCGTCTTGGGTTGTCCATTCTATTCCATCTTTATCTATAGGGGGTGAGGTGTTACCCCCCCCCCCGTAGATAGGGCTCGCTACTTGGGTGTCCTCCTTGATTCACAGCTCAGTTTAGAAGATCATATAGGAGCTGTGACCAGGGGGGGCTTTTGCCCAGGTTCACCTGGTGCGCCAGTTGCGGCCCTATTTGGACTGAGGTGCCCTACGTACAGTCACTCATGCGCTCGTGACCTCTCGGATTGACTACTGCAATGCTCTCTACATGGGGCTGCCCCTTGAAGTCCACTTGAAGGGTCCAACTGGTGCAGAATGCGGCCGCACGACTGGTGATGGGGGTCTCCCAATACTCCCATGTAACACCTCTGCTCCGTGAGCTGCATTGGCTTCCAGTTGTCTTCTGGGTGAGATTCAAGGTGCTGGTGATGACCTATAAAGCCCTAAATGGCATGGGTCCGGATTATTTATGTGAGCACCTTCTGCCGGCGTCAACCTCCCATCGTCCTGTGTGCTCCCACAGAGAGGGCCTTCTCAGGGTGCCCTTGGTCAGGGAATGCCGACTGGCAGCCCCCAGGGGGAGAGCATTCTCTGTGGGCGCGCCTGCCCTCTGGAACCAACTCCCTATTGAGCTCCGGATGGCTCCCGACCTTCTCTCCTGCCGCAACCTGAAAACTTGGTTATTTGAGCTTGCCGGCCTGGACTGAGGGATTGGGATTTCAAATTTTTTAATTTTAAACTTTTAGAATGTGTTTTACTTATTAGGGCTAATTTAATTTAATTTATTTTAACTTTGTATAGTGTATATTGTATATTGTGTTTTAATTGCCCTGTACACCGCCCCGAGTCCTTCGGGAGAAGGGCGGTATATAAATCCAATAAATAATCATAATTAATAATAATAATGATAATAATAATAATAATAATAATAATAATAATAATAATAATAATAATAATAATAATAATAATAATAATTTCATCTGAACAGCCTAGATTCTTCATTTCCTGGGATTGAACTTACGATTATTATTATAATATTTACCGTTGGTTTTTAAATCTTCTGGAATGAGGTTCTCCCTGAGTAGACTTACCAGATATCTGAACAGACAAATGAAGACATAAACAATTAGAAAGGAGGACAAATGGGGGAGTGAGCACTTTAACTTTCTTGACATCTTGACATTTCTTGACATCTCTGACAAAAGCAAGCATAAATTTCCCACGCTTAAGAACACTAAAGCTTTTAGGATCAATTCTGATTTGGGATATTTTTTTTTCCTAAACTGGTAGAAGCTCTCAGATAAAAAGATATTTTTTCACTATTTTTTTTGTTCACACAACTATGCACACAGAATTTACTTTTTAATATTTTTGCAGTTCTATTTTTATATCCCTTTCACTTTCTAACAAAACAGATCCACATTTCAGGCAGAATGAATTAGCTTGTCACATTCATTTCAAGTACAGTCCAACTTTTCTTCCTTCCTCTTTCCCCACTGAATCTGAAGAAGCAATTAGATCTGAAGCTGAACATTCTTACTGGCTAACAATAATAATAATTTCAAAATGGGAACTGGCCCATTTCACACAAAGATGATTGGGTGGGCAGAAGAAAAACCTTGTCAGCTTATTGTTCTCAAGCCTCTGATTCTACAAGCAGCTGTTTTAAAAGAAAAGTTGGAGATCTGGGCTTGTTTGTAGTCAGCAGGGGCTGACATGGCGATGTGGCTATCCTAAACTTTATCTCTTCCATTTCTGCCCATGTGTATATTGGATTGCCAGAAAACAGATGTGTATTCTCTAGCTATAGCTTTGTTAGAGAAACTTAATTGGAGGAGGGAAGCAGTTCTTTTCCCATTTGTTGAAATTGGACTATTGCATCCAAATGCTGCAGACATACTTCTAATCTAGGATAGGATATTTTCTTCACATTGAATTAAAACCAAGCTATTGGTTCGTTGTCAAGAGTCGAGACAATTCTGTAAGGCAATCAGGCAAGCCTTAGGGAAGGAAGCAACTGCCAAGAGCATTGTTCTCCTCAATGCCTTAAAGACATCCTCCATTTCATCTCAGGCCATCTCTAGCTAAAATTTGTCTGGGTTTTGCAGCTAGTATGTACAGAATTTTGCAATCAAATTAAAACTGTACTTGACTGCAACTCCTGTTCCTTGGCATATAATTGATCTTTGGTGAGCTTCTGATTTTATCATAGAGCTATTTGGCACTTGGAAATTGGAAATGGGACCATGTGTATGAGGCCAGTGATGCAATTAGAGAAGAGCAAGGAGAAGAAAAAGTACTAATAGCAAGGAAGGACAATTAGACCACAGGCTCAGCAATCACAATAGTACAGATACTGGATTCTCTGCCTTTTGGCTAAGATCAAGTGTGCAGATACTGGATTTTTTGCTGATGCCTTCTCATCTATTGTTTTCTGAGAAAGTTTGGTGGTTGAGCCCTTTTGTGTAACCCTAAACCATGCCCCATGATTCAGCCCTAGTTATGCTATAGTATGAGACCTTATTCCTTCTCTACACAATTCAGCCTACACCATTGCTCATCAACTTGAAAAGATGCATTAAAAGCATGTCTGTGCCACTCCCTTAATATTGGTCTCAGCTGCAGTGTAGATAATCAAGCCCTGATAAGCATAGGGCATCTTAGGTGAAGGATTTATGCCTATCTGTGCCCCCTCTTCCCTTGTGGGGTTTGAGAGGGAGCAGAATGGGTCTGTTGCCCCAGTTCCCATTTCAGAGTTCTGCTATAGTGTTGCTGCTATTTTTTTGGTCTGGTTGATTATCAGATCATCGATGGTGTGGTACCTGCTGTGATAGGAACATAACTCCAGGTTTGCCAAGCTAGTGGCTTGGGAGGAATTCCTTGAGGGAAGCAGTATTTCTTACATTTCTATTTGTGGGTGGTTAAGCACTTAATATCAAATTGCAAAATGAAAGTGTCTACCCTTCATTTGGCACTCTCAGCAGATATTGAATCAGATGTGGTGTTATCTTCTCACTTCAAGGGAAACAAAAACTAGCTGCTCACACATTCTCATGCACTTAAATCCACTTGGATCATCCAATGGCAACCTAGGGCATTCTAGAGACACCCCAACACTTGAGCTTTTCGAGAAGAGGAGCTCTATTTTCTGGTAATATTGTTCAGAGGCCAAATCCTTCCAAACCATGACATAAGCACAGCAGTTCTACCCCACTCCCCTGCCAAGATTGGGGGGAAAAAATAGACCACGGGGAAACATTTGGGATTAAGTGGGAGGAATCCTTCCTAATCAAAATCGGCAACCTGCCCAGCCTTAACTTTTTGGATTGTGAGAGGGGACAGTCATATTTCTTATTCTGCAGATGCCATTTTCAGGAGATGAAAGTGCTGAAGAAGGAAAAGAGGGAAATCCTAGGTATGTGATGCAGCAAAGGAACTATCAGCTGAAAATATGATTGCATAAGAGCCACAAAGCATAAGGATCTTTGTTTATGGCTCAGGGTTGAAATGAGGGGTCCTTGGCGTTCCCTGAGCTTAATGGTTTTCTTGCACATGTTTCATTACCCAAACTAGGTAACATCATCGGTGCACTGAGGGTACTACCTAGTTTGGGTAATGAAACCTCTACCAGAAAACAACCAAGCTCAGAAAGCACCAAGGATCCTTCATTATGTTCTTGCAGCACACTGTTCTTGGCACACAAAGATGATTTACATTAATCCCTGGTTTAATTTGGAACAGATTATGGTCAAATTCCTATGTAGCCTTTCCATGAGAAGACTTAATACTTGAACAAGAAACCCCTTGGTTTCACATGGGAAGCTGCTTCTCTGCAATAGTTTTCCATCAAAATCTAATCACTTTTTTGTCAATTCTGTCAATTTCATATACATGTAACTTCAGAATATCTGTAGAACAAAGGAAATAAAATCTCTGGGGGAGGATTGTCATCTTCTAAAATAAATGAATGCAGCAACTTTAAATGAAACATCATGAACACTGAATTTTGGGCTCATACCACAAATGTTACTCCTGTGGCTTCAGTACTATAGGGCAGTCTGTCTTCCCAGTGCTCTGAAAGGATGGGGTGTCTTTTTTTCAATTTTCATAGATTCTGCAGGCTATTAGGTTTAGAATGCAGGGGAAACAAATATAATAAGAGTGCATTGTTGATATCTAACATGATTGCCCAAGATTATAAATTAGTATCCTACTTTTAAAGTAGTCTTTAAAATCAAGTTCAAAACTGTAGTTAAAATAGTTTAAGATTCTAAATATTTTCAATGCCTAAAAGATTATTGAAATTTGGATTATTGTAACAATGTCAGTTACTTTTAGGGACATCTGTACTATGAAGGTGCAGTGATTTTTAGCAAGTTCATTTGCTGTGGACACACCTGATAGACTCATAAAAAATACCAGGAGCCTGAGGAATCTGCCTCCATTTTAGGTCCAAGATCCCGACTATATGGGTCTGAGGTCTCTACTTCTACAGTACAGTTCTCATGACACAAGGCAAGGGTATAAAAAACAGAACACACCAACACAGACTTTACTGAGGCTTTATTGAGATGTAGATAGTCATACACCCATAAAAGAGAATCAACTCAAAAACCAAAATGAGTAAAGTTTTCAATGCCACAAAGAAAGAAAGAAAAAGAAAGAAGGAAGGAAGGAAAATGGGGCATAATTAGGACAAAGTTGAATCTGTGAAAATTCCACATTTTTTTTCTTAAATGGTCATGCCCTCAATAAGTGTTTTTTTTTCCCCACTGAAATGATAAGGCACTTAACCCTGGCTAGGTGAAACCTATACTTTGTGCGTGATAATCAAAAACTTTTCCATTCTTATCTAAACTTGTTCCAGGCCTTCCTCAGTTGACTATGAAGAAAAAGACCAAGAAAAAAATCCCAGAGTTTTGGAAATAGGGAAATGATTCTCCCTGTCGGGGCAAACGGGATCTATATTCCTATCATTCAACGGTGTGTGTATTGACCAACATAAGGATGCATACTTGACATAAACCTCTATGAAGTGAAAGTGTTATTATGACTGATTCATTCTGATTGATATTTGGGCATGAAAAGTAATAATGAGTCAAGGACAAAGAAGGAAAGATCTAGATATATTTGGAGAAAACAGACACACAGGGGTTGTAAGAGACAAAGTTCTTTTCTCTGAAAGATGCCAAGGTTGGGATGGGTATGTTTGGTGGAGATCATCAGAAGAATGTTTCTTCGATCCAGCACTAGGTTGTCATTGCATCTGTTACTTGTTACTTCCTGCCTGAACTCAGAAAGCTGGAAGAGGAGGTGGTCGTTTTTTTCACAATGGCACTTCCACAGCTAGAGGTATATCCTCCTCCATACCCTCCTCCTACAGAACAAACTCCTCCACCACCTATGCTGCAGGCACCTCTCCCACTTCCAGAACTGAAACCGCCAAAACCACCAGATGATCCTCCAAAGCATACTCCTCCTCCGAATCCACTACCCATTCCTCCACCAGAAGAAGAGCCTATCACAGCTGGAAGAGAGAAAAAAACAAAACACCAAGATTATTATAAGTTCCATTAAAGCAAATGCTTCCCAGTGGTGGTAACAATGGAAACAACCATGATGTTGAATATGGCTGGAAACAGCAAGGAAATTTGATTTGCCCTAGGCAAATTCTTTCCCAGGAGTTTGATGTAAAACTTGACGTCCATGCATGAAGCTCAACTGGCCCCTTTTGATTGTGTTTAAAAAAGGGGGGAGGAGGGGAAACCTCAAACTTGTATCTAGATGTCAGATTTAATATTTTTTAAAATGCACACATAGACATAAAGTGGCCAAATAGCCATGGTGTAAACATTGTGTTTGTGTGTGAGGGAGTGAGGGAGAGATTCAGCACCATGACCATAAACACACGTGTGCACTGTCCAGAATCGCCTGTGGCGATATAAATGGCTATACAAACAAATAAATAAAATGTTGTATTTGCAGCAAAGATCATTACTAGAATCCATGGCCCACACAACGTTGATAAAATTTAACTATTGATCCTCTTTATTATTGGTCATGTAGAATGCTAGTGGTTGCATTTCATTAATACGTGGAGAGCAGCTAATTTACCACTCCTGCACAACTGCAAAGTTGTGTAGTTAAATTATTACATTAGCTTTGCATTAAATTCCCCTGCAGACTAGACTTATGGGTTTTAGATGAGTATGACAATCATATGATACTCAACAAAAATCAGCTTTGCCATGCACATGAGGGAAAAACAGTTTATTCTGGATTTTTCTTTTAGTTATGAACAATAGGTTATGAATAAAAACATAAAACTAGTTTTACTTACAGACGCTCACAGCACTTTGGCACTCTCCAGACATTCTGTGAAGGAAAAATGGTATTTATAATGTGTTAGTAATGGTTATGTTCAATTGGGTAATTATATAAAATACTCAAAAAATATATGTAATCCATATGAAGAAATCCCTTTAAACTTTGCTAGTACTGTGTGCCACAGAACTACAGTGAATGTACTATAAACTCCTTGCTTGGTTGTGAAGTTTATAGCTTTTAGGAAATAATTCAAGATTATTATTTCAGTCCTTCCAGTTCAGATAAACATGATATTTATCTCATATTACTCTGAATGACTGACAAAAATATCTAAGTCGTGTGGACAGTCTCACCATGCCAGTATGCTTAAATAAATCCTTATCTGAGTTAGGACATCTACATTTGTAGTATCTATTCCCTGTAAGTCAGTGTTTCTCAACCTCAGATATGTGGACTTTGATTCCCAGAATTCTGGGAGTTGGAATCCAGGCATCTTAAACTTGCTGAGGTTGAGAAACAGCTTTAGATTTAGTCTGTTTTTCAACACAATCACCTTGAAGCATTCAAAGGGCTACACTCGGCCGGATTTTTCACAAGAGGAGGACTCAATAAATCTTTCTCTGGGTCTACTGTAAAGTTGCATTGATTTCTGAGTAGCATACTGGATCCACACTCCAAAAGGTAACAAATGGGGCCAGGATAAAAAGGAGCATGTGCTAGATTTTGTCATACGTTTTTGTCATTAGCAACAGCAATAGCACTTAGACTTAGATACCAGTACATAGTGCTTTACAACCCTCTCTAAGCGGTTTACAAATGTCAACATATTGCCCCCAACAATCTGGGTCCTCATTTTACCAACCTCGGAAGGATGGAAGGCTGAGTCAACCTTGAGCCAGTCAGGATCGAACTCTTGGCTGTGGGCAGAGTTAGCCTGCAATACTGCATTCTAACCACTGCACCACCACTGCTCTTACATTGTATCTTCATAGGGATTTGGGATACTTGTCCATCTATTACATTTCACCCACCTGCTCTCCTCTCCTTCCAGCAATTTCCTGTAGGTAGCAATTTCAATATCAAGTGCCAACTTAACGTTCATCAGCTCCTGGTACTCCTTCAAGAGACGGGCCATCTCTTCCTTGGCCTTCTGCAAAGCTTCCTCTAGTTCGGAGAGCTTTTCTCTGGCATCTTTGAGTGCCAGCTCACCACGCTCCTCAGCCTCGGCAATAGAAGCCTGCAGCTTCTCACACTGAAAGATAAGACAAGTTATTCTGTAGTAAATAGTAAAGTCAGCAAAAATATTTCTTCCTAAGTCCATTTATTTATTTGTACCCTGCCTTTATTATTTGCACAAATAACTCAAGATGGTGAACGTATTTAATATACTCCTCCTCCTGTTTTCCCCACCACAAAAATCCTGTGAAATGAGTTGGGCTGAGAAAGAATGACTGGCCCAAGGTCAGCCAGATGGCTTTCATAGTTAAGGTGGGACTTGAACTCATGGTCCCCAACTTTCCAGCCTGGTGCCTTAGCTGTCCATCAGCTACCAACATAAATAAAATACAATTATAATCGTGTCCCTACTTCTCTCTGCCATTTTCTTACAGGCCTGCAGGACATTGGCGCCTTCAGAAAATATACCATAGTGCTACTCCATAGTCCAAGAGGTTTATAGGAGAAAACAAATAGCTAAAATAGGAGATGATGCTTCTAAGGGTCTTTTTTACTGCTACCCAAAGGACATCAGTGCCTCCCACTGATAACTCAATTATCTAAGTCAGTGTTTTTC
Organism: Vipera ursinii; assembly: GCF_947247035.1. Lineage (NCBI taxonomy): Eukaryota > Metazoa > Chordata > Lepidosauria > Squamata > Viperidae > Vipera > Vipera ursinii. The sequence goes on from NC_139513.1 coordinate 153,515,318, forward strand.
AACCACTGTTCCGCGGCACACTAGTGTGCCGCGAGATGTTGCCTGGTGTGCCGTGGGAAAAATTGAAAAGTAATTATAAAATACTTTCTTTGTGTTTATTTGATTCCTATTCAAGAGAATTACTTTATATATAGTCAATATAGGCACAGAGTTAAATTTTTTAATATTTTCTAATGGTGAAGTGCCTCGTGATTTTTTTCATGAAACAAGTGTGCCTTTGCCCAAAAAAGGTTGAAAAACACTGATCTAAGTTATCGTGCACTAGGAAGCTTATACTGTAGTTTATGGAAAACAAGAACATTGAGGTTGTATCTTCTTGCTTGGCACATTTTTAATTTAGTATATTCTGTTCCCACTGTTGCAATTAAACTATCAGCAACACTGGCTCAGGCTAACTAAATGGTGTTTTACACATTAGGAAATTCTAAAGAAACTTCCCCTTCCTCAAATCCTGCAAAATTCTTCTGGCCTCACCTGCTTCTTCACATTTTCTATTTCAGCTCGCATCCTCTGAATTGTCCGGTTCAGCTCAGCAATCTCAGTCTTGGTATCTCGTAGACTGTCACCATGTCTCCCAGCCGACACCTGCAGCTCTTCATACTAGCATTCCACCAAAAAAAGGGAAGGTCAAAGGTTACATCTGAAAATTTTGGGTAGCAAGGTCCAACTAATTAAGGTTTCCCCAAATGCTGTGATATCGTTACAAAGATGTCTCCAAAAAAAAGGAAAAAACTGATTGACTGAGTAATTATGTGTCATTTGGTGTCAGCTCTTAGCAACCACCTAGATTTTCCCCAAGAGGATGCTTCAGGCCTTTGATAAACCCATGGGCTAATTCAATATAAGGTAGCTTTTAATGTCCACCCACTGTTTACCGTGTTTTCTAAGAGTGCACAATTCAGTGGTCAAAGCATTCCAAGAGAGCTTATTCAGATTTATTACATATCACATACCTGTGTCTCAGCTGAGGATTATTCTATATTGGAAAAGCCTGAAAGGAGCAAACATTATGAAAGCTCACCTTGCCTTGATACCAAGATTCTGCTTCTGCCCGGCTCTTCTGGGCAATGTCCTCATATTGGGCTTTAACCTCAGCAATGATGCTATTCAAGTCCAAGTTCCGGTTGTTGTCCATTTGAAGGACAACAGAGGTATCAGAAACAGTTTGTTGCATCTGGTTCAGTTCCTAAAAAGGAAATCCAGTCAGCTTAATTAATCCAACCTGAACATATTAATTTTCCCCAATTTATTTGTTTCTTTATTATATCCTGCTTTTATTGTGTCACTTCAAGGTGGTATACATATTGCTCACTTGTCCCCACAATAACAGTTCTGTCATGTGTATAAGGCTGAGAAGAAGCGATTGGCCCAAAGTCACCTAGCGCAGGGCTGCAATGCACATGCATGTGCGTACGTGTGCACCAGCCCGCTGCTCACATGGCCCGGTTCCCTCTCCCCCCCCCCTTCTGCCACCAAGCCACAAAGGATGGGAGCCACTAGATGTACATCAAACTGATTTTCATGTTTGGCCTCGGGGAGGGGAGAGAGAGAGAGAGAGAGAGAGAGAGAGAGAGAGAGAGAGAGTCGAGCAGATTTTGAGAACCTTATGCAAAAGAACCCACAGCGTGCTCTGCAAATTCCAAACAGTCTCTCAGAACTAGGAAGTGTATCATATGCCAAGCTACTTATATTAATGATCAGCACATTTACTTACAGCTTCGTACAAACACCTCAGGAAATTGATTTCATCTGTTAAGCCATCCAGTCTTGCCTGCAGTTCCACTTTGTTCATGTAAGCAGCATCTACATCCTGGGGGGTGGGGGAAACAGAAGATGGTTCAGTGTTCTGCACATTTCACAATGAAGACGATGATGATCTTGATTTAAAGAAGGATTTTTTTTTCTAAAAATGGCAGTTTCAGAATTAAACCACAACACAAGAGCCAGGAATGCTTGTAAGAGCTCATGGACATATGGGAGAATGGTAACAGAAGATTCCCATTCTTTGTTTTTTGTTTTCTGTAATTTTCACACCTTCCTTCAAAGTGCAATTTTCAGTCTGGCATGAAAGCATCTTTTAACCAAACATCAAAAGCAGCTATTTGTCTTATCAATATCAACTAATAGCATCTTACTTCTCTTCCCTACTTATTACCTGCTATGGACATCTTCAGCTTCCTAGACAATATAGTTCCTCTTGGTCAGTGCTCTTTTATATTAATCTCTAAAAGAGTGAACCTTGTGTTCAAGCAAATGCCATTATTTTACAAGCAGCAACATGGAAGAGAGTATTATAGGAAACTGACACTGTCAGGCACCAGTGTTGTTCAAATCAGTACGAGTTTATTCCATACTATCTCTAAACAAAAATCTGAATTACTAACGGTCAAGGCAAATTGGGGGCAGATAAGGGTCAATGGAATTCAAGGAGGGCTGGACTTAGTTCTCTTGTGGGTGCGAAGGGACTCCAGACTGATAACAGGCTTGATCCCCTCCCTTGGGCTCAGCCTAGTCATCTCCTGTAGATACCATTTTAGATTTTTTTTCCCCTCAACTCACAAAGAAGGAGTGGGGTTTACTGCAAACAGTGTTGAAGGCAAGCGTAATTTAATGGGAAAGGACCCTGAGAGAATATCCTAAAACTTTCAACCAGCTGAGCCTATTGCTACAATCAGCTGCTCCTTAACTCAAACCAATTTTCCCTTTCATCCCTTCATCAATGCAGTTGAAGCACTTACCTTTTTCAAGAGCACAAAATCATTCTCTGCTGCAGTACGCTTGTTAATCTCTTCTTCATATCTGACAAAGAGAAAGAAAGGTTAAATTTCTCCTTTTGACCGTCTGATACAATGGTCTCCAATGTATCATTCATTCATCCACACTTTACAAACTATTCCAAATTAGTTGAGAATCTCTAAAAGGTAAGGGTTTTCCTATCCAGTCATGTCTAACTCTAGGGCACGGTGCTCTCTCCATTTCTTGGCTGAAGGAGCCAGTATTGCCCAAAGACATTTTCCACGGTCTTGTGGCCAGCACAGTTATATGCTGAAGGCACATGGACGCTGTCACCTTTTCACTAAAGTGGTACCTATTTATTTACTCTCGTTTGCATGTTTTCGAACTGCTAGGTGGGCAGGAGCTGGGTCAAGAACAGGAGCTCACTTCATTGCACAGAGTGAGTCTCAAACAGCTTTCCAGTTGACAAACTCAGCATCTTTAGCCACTGAGACATTGTACCCCCTTGCAAGAATCTATACTTTGAAGTTAATAATAATAAGGACTCAATAGGTGGATAAAAATACCAAATCCAGACTAAACATCTGGCAGACTGTGTGATGAACCATAATAATAATCTGATTGACCAACCATAATAATTTAATGTTTAACCCTTATTAAAAACTCTTATTTTTCCACAATGTGCTCATATTTGTGGTGCCCTATTTGGCTATTTTATTTTATTTTTCTAGATATGGAATGTGGAATAGGATTAGCCATGACTTCTAAAATGTCCTATCAATCAAACCCTTTAAAATCTTTGTGGCATACAAATGAAAGAAAATGAGAGATCAATTTATCCTTAACTGTTACGTGAGTGATTCAGCTTCTACAGGTTTGTAACTCACATACTGCTTTTCATTGTTTATCAAATTTATTCAGGCTCATGGCCATTTAGATTAGTGTTTCTCCAGCATATGCTGCCTGAAGAATTCTCAACTCTGCAGTCCACACATTTCAAAGTTGCCAAGTTTGAGAAACACTGTACTAGATGTTGAGGAACATAGTTTTCCTAAGCCTGGGCTATTACAGTATTACTTTATAACTGAAGATAACGCCTATGTTTTGAGCAACATGAAGCAAAAGATGCTATACTAAAAATTTTCTGGAATTCAACCATATTATATTGGTCTAAAAATTATAAGCATTTTAATGGAGCAAGTCCTCCCCAATCCTATATATATTCCCTAAAAACTGAACAGTGTGCAGCAGCCAAGATGAAAAATGTTTCATGAAACAGATTATTGGTAGGATTCACTGGATGTAGTGCACACTGATTCTGTATATACAGGGAGGGAAGAAAGGAAAGAGAGAGATGCGCTAAGATATGTCGTTCTATTCACAGGCAAGTGTTTCCAATACATATGGTTGATAATTAAGCATGTTCATTGAAAATAAGGAGAAAAAATGATTCTCATTTTTAGGGAAATGAATCCTCTTGTACAGAAAAAAACACTCCCTCAAAATGTTATGATTAGATTGTTCCACCTTTTTCCTCAGACTGGACATTTACCTAACAAAGCCCAATTTTCATGAATGTAGACAAAAGAATATCAAGAAGTTTTAGTTTGGATTAATCTTCTCTTACTTATTCTTGAAATCCTCCACAAGATCTTGGAAGTTTTTCAATTCTGATTCAAGTCCTCGCCTCTCGTTCAGAAGACCGTCCAGCTGCCTCCTTAGATTGTTGATATAAGCTTCAAAGAAGTGATCAAGATTTTTTTGACCACCAGTACCTTGGCCCTGTTCTTGCAAGAGTTTCCATTTGGTCTCCAATACTTTATTTTGTTGCTCTAGAAAACGAACCTAAAAAGAGAGTGGAGCAAAGAGCAGAAAAGCAGAGCAAAAGGTTTATATATATTCATATTCTAATAGGTTGTATGTAACAGGGACATCTCTGGATTTGTAAGCATTTGATTCTAAGATACTATTTTATCTCTTTACCTTCTACAATGATCCAGAGTGGATTGTTTACAAATGTTCTTTCTACAAATTCTTAGTATTACTGAGTGTCAGAATTCAGTCCTCTTCACTGTCTCTCTAGAACAGGGGTAGGCAACCTTGGCTCTTTTATGACTCGTGGACTTCAACTCCCAGAATTCCTGAGCCAGCCATGCTGAGGTAAAAGGGAAAGGTTTCCAAGCTGAGCCATGCTGGCTCAGGAATTCTGGGAGTTGAAGTCCACGAGTCATAAGAGAGCCAAGGTTGCCCACCCCTGCTCTAGAACAAGGACCTTTATTTACCAATAGCCTCTAAGTCTCATCAGCCAGTGATTGGCACCCAGGTAGCACTGAGCAGAATTTTAAACCAGATGGATAAATATTCCTCAACTCAATGGAAAACGTTAGCATTCTGTATGGATTTCTCATTATAGTGAAGACACTCCACCCAGGACAATGTGCTAGTTTATTTACTGCCACTGCAAATCTGTAGTTTGAGCTATTAGCAATATTAAAACAAAGAATATTGAGACTACATCAGTAACAGTTCTTAAGCATGGAATGTGATAAACTTTTCATTTTACATCAGTGAAACCTTTGAAGAAACATACTAACTTAATATACTCCACTACAACAAATCAACCAGTATCTGGCTCCAACACCAGCAAATTCTCAACTACAAAATTTGTATACATCTTCACAGCTGAGCTTCATTTACCTCAGTGTAATCCTTGGGGCATTCTTCTTCACTAGACTCTACAGAAGAGTCCCACATACAACTTGGTAAGCTTGAATGTTTTATTACAATAAAAGCAATACAGTAACTAATGCAAAAGAAGTTTGCATACTTAGAATTTTTTCTTCTTGCATTTACAATTAAAGGACATGTGGTAGGTGAACTAATGGCCTGGGGAGACTGTGTGTCACATGTACATACCCGTGCTATCTAGCCTGGAAATCACTTCAGCAGGTTCTCATAACCTTTCTTTTAATGCTAAAAATTAATATCAAGACTTATCCACAAAGTAGCTAAAGCATTGGGCACAACAGAGCAATTATCATACCAAAGATAATTTGAAATCACACCACATGTTGTTGGCAACCATGGCCTTAAAATAGTTTCTGCAACAGGAAAAATATGTTTTCCTTTTTTATACTAGAGAGATTATTCTTCTTTCTTGGCGTCATCTGTCTGATGATGAGAACAAGCACAATAAGTTTTCATACCACTAAGCCTCCAAATAAGTGAAACCACAGAAACAGGAGTGCTACCTCTTCCACAGAACGCTCACAAAAATTGCTAATCCAGATTTACCACATAGCCACCATCATTGCCTCTTCTAGCACTAATTTCAGTTCTCTCTCCAAACCATTTTGGATCTTTTATTTTTTCCTGTATTTTCCCCTACCAGGCTCACAATCAGGGTCACCCCTCATATTTAGAATTATGGGCCTTACTTCCTCTTCCATAGGACTCTTGCTGTTGACTGAGAGATAAGGGTACTGAAAATGCAAATAAGAGTCATTGGAAAGAACGAGCATGTGTGGTATCCAGTGCTTTTTTTGTAAAAAAAAAACATGTCATACAACCCGCCTTGCCTACCCTACAAGGTTCCATCCCAAAAAGGTGCCGGAACTCCGTTCTGAGCGTTCTATGACAAAAAAAGCCCTGTTGGTATCACTACTGTGAATGAACAGTTAGTGAACATGGTTAGTGATCTGCAGCCTAGCTAAGTGTCACGGATATACCTAGTAAACATCCTGTAATTGAAACCCAGTAGATCTACTATCTACTTTTCTGCCCTTTGGCCTGTCCTTTCTCTACTGATTTCTTATTGACTATATGTTAATTCTGACAGCATAAGAAAATAGTATAACATGCAAAGTAATAGCATATCAATAGCATAAATTTCAACAAGACTGATAGTCAAATTTCTCCCCAGCACTGTGGTACGCAGTAGTATTATTTTGCCTTTAGGCCTAGAGCAATCCTTGGACATTTCTAGCACTTCACCAAACTACAGTTCCCAGAATTCTTTGAGAGAATGAACCATGAAGTTACAGATTTAATCACAGTGCCCAGCAAAGGTGTTTTTTCTCCTTCATTTCTGTTCTTATTCTCTTACATCTTTAAAAAGCTATTATCCCCTCAAGAACCACATTTCATCATTTCTCCCCAAAGTATACATACTACATGAAACAAGGAGTTGAGATTTAGTGTCAATGTAATTAGTTATAAAGCTTTGAAAATCACTCCATATATTTTGAAATTTGCTGTTTTTTTAAAGCAGTTCATAAATTCCACGTACCTTAAAGCATACTAAAGAAAGTAAGGAAAGGTCTAGAATAATAAGAAAAAAATATTTTTGCAACTATCTCACCTTGTCAATGAAGGAGGCAAACTTGTTGTTAAGGGTCTTGATCTGCTCTCTCTCTTCTACCCTCACTTTCTGGATCTCTGGATCTATCTCCAAATTCAGGGGCTGCAGGAGATGCTGGTTGACAGTCACCTCCTTAATGCCTCCCGGTGGGCAAACTGCGAAGGCATTACCAAAACCACCACCAGCTCCAAAACCGCCCCCAAAGCCACCACCAGCTCCAAAGCTTCCACCCCCTTGGCCGCAACCGCCACCAAAACCTGAGCCAAAGCCACCGCCAGCTCCGCCATAGGAGATTCTCTTGTTGCCCCCTTGATTAAGATTATATAGGCTTCTGCTGCCAAAGGCAGCACCTCCGCCTCCACTACGGACAGAACATCCACGGCTTGCGGAAACGCTGTTGAAGCTCATTCTTTGTCCACCTGAGAAGCAAGCTGAGCTGGAGCTGAATCCCTTGTTCCCTCCTGACAGGCTCATCCCAAAAGACTGGCGAGACATGATAGTTAGGAGATAGTTGGCTGGTGGCAGTGACTTTTTCAAGGAAGATGTTCCCAGTTCGGAGTATAACTGAGCCCCTATCGCAGCAAGGCGAAAATCTTCCTTTTTATCTGTTCAGAGAATTGGCTTGGGTTAGAGGGGAGTGGAAAATCAAGTGCTCGTGTTTTTTTTTATTATTGTATTCCTAGGCTTAGGTGTGCTTCGAACCCTCCCTCTTGCACTGTGCCAGAAACTGACCTTCCCTGAAACACACCCCAAAGGAGGTAAAGAGCCTGACTGTGAACTCTAGACAACCCCAGATTATCTGCATCACCCTTCTTTCAATGGTGTTAGGTGCTGCTATGACTACTGTCTGTATGGTAGGGTTTGGCAAGCTTCTTTGACATTCTTTAGCCCTGCAGGAAAAATAATGCCTTAAGATACATCCTAATCCTTCTCTTTTTCTTAAACCTGATGGCAGATTATTCTTTTCAGCAAGTACCAGAAAAAACCTCTCCAACATGCTTGGTCTAAATTAAAAATAAAATAAAAAATCCACACCCATGACTGCACCACCCAACCCTGGATTTTTTTTTTCTTGAAATAAGAAAGAAATCCTACAAGAATCTGTCTGATTTCTCAGTAGGAAAAAAAAACATTTTCTCAGCACTGTTTTTCTAAATATTTATATATATATATGTATATATCTTCAGTCAAAGATAATCTATGTATCTACTGTTCTTCCAGAAAGGAATTCAAGGTAACACAATTCCTGATTATCTCAAATTTGTCAATCACAATAAACTTTCTTAATTATAGAATCGTAATATTGGGTGGTATCTTTTCCTTACCAAAGCAGAAACTTTGTTCCATCAGCATCACTGCTACGTACTGTTGCCATCACCTGAAAATTTCCAGGAAAAAAAAACTGCCTTTCCATTCAGTATTACTTTTTAGTTTAAATTATACAAACTAAAAATATATAAAAATGAAGAGAGACAGTAGAAGCTATTATTATTATTATTTCTTTAACACCAAAATACATGACATTTTGCATAAGTCATGTCCTTATCCCAAGTTGGTTATAATCCAAAATTTAATGCAGATTTCAGTTTTATGAAAATAGCAGAATAAGAAATCGTGTGGTCTAACAACTACTGAAAAATAATGCAAAGGCTTTATGTAAAGAACTTTAGGTTGTATGTGTGAGAAGTTGGGGAGGGATTATCTATAATGAAGGAAAAGGCCCTTCAGCTCTGAGGTGACCCACACATGGGGAGGAACAGTGATTAGAAAAATCCCTTTGCTACCACCCCCACCCACCACCCCCTTTGTTAAAAGCCATTTTTTCACTTTCATACCAGCCCACAAGGGAACCAGAAGACTGAAATCCTCATCCATCCTTGGTCAAAATTGTAGGAAAGGAAACTAAGCTAAGCTAAGCTAAACTAAGCTAAACTAAGCTAAGCTAAACTAAGCTAAGCTAAACTAAGCTAAGCTAAGCTAAGCTAAGCTAAGCTAAGCTAAGCTAAACTAAACTAAACTAAACTAAACCAAACTAAACCAAACTAAACTAAAGAAGATGAATAGCTGAGGTGGGAACTGGAAGGCCACCAGTCAACTCCAACTTTATTGAAGGTACCGAAAGAAGACAAGGACCTACACTAGAGGAGTCCAATTTTGCCAACTTTAAAATTTGTGGAATTTGTGGACTCTCTAACAACTTCCAGAATTCCCCAGCCAGCCATATTTTCCACCCATGCTGGCTGGAAAATTCTGGAAGTTGAAGTCCACAAGTATTAATGTTGCCAAAGTTGGACACTCTTCCACACCTAAAAAAAACCCTAACACAATTCCAATTATTTATGATTTATTTTTAAATCAAATTTATATAGCCTATATATGTAATTATAACTAAACAATTCAACTTCCAGCCTTGCCGAGTCCCCCTCATCCAGGACTCCAGCCAACTCCCCCAACCAAAATCTCTTCCCACCCAACTGACACCCCCCCTTCTTTACCTTTATTGATTCTCAGGAGTCAGGTGATCTAAGGCTGATTTGTTCTTCAAAGGGCTAGATCAGGGGTAGGCAACCTTGGTTCTCTTATGATTCGTGGACTTCAACTCCCAGAATTCCTGAGCCAGCCATGCTGGCTCAGGAATTCTGGGAGTTGAAGTCAACGAGTCATGAAAGAGCCAAGGTTGCCTACTCCTGGGCTAGATGGTCCCCACTACACTAGCCCAGTAGACCTTGTGTCAAGTCAAGTGAAAAACTGCACCCAGACTTTTATGGTTCAGTCCTAGCAGAGTTGACATTCTAGTTGCAGCACAGGATTCACAGAGACACAGTGTGGATTTTTACCCTATTTTTCTCTATATATGCACAGATCCATGGAGAAGTGGGCACCCAATTTCAGCTTGGAGATAATCCTGTGAGGAATATTTTCTTTTCCTCATAATTACTGAGAATCACACCTCAGCATATCTTTTTGTATCTCCACCCTCCAGTTTTAGTACTTGATCACAGAACAGTGTGAAGAAGCTACAGGAGCTGATTTCTGGTACCCATAAGAAATGTTGAAATATGCTTTTCTGTAATCAGCACTGCACTCCTCTTAGGAGCAATGCAAGCTTTTGGCCTTCTGAATTTTTAACTTTGATTTTTATTTGTACTTGTAGGTTTTAACTTGTTATTCATTCTGTTTTTAATCTATGTTTTTATTCATATGTTTATATGGTTTTATTATGATGTTGTAAGCTGTCCAGAGTCACTTACATAAGATGGGCAATATAGAAATTTAATAAATAAATAAATTTCAAAAAGACTTTGAAAGGTTTTATTAATATATACAAAATGCATATCTGAGTTTGTGCTAAAATACTTAAACAAAAAATGTTAAAATTAATACTCTATCATAACATTACCAAAAATGCAAAGAGCAAAATGTATCAATAGACACTGATGTGGTGCCAATAAAATGGAAGGTTTATTTAAAAAGGAAGGTTTTCAATTTCAGAACACATACAGGCTATTCTCAAGTCCCTCAAAATGAACAGGCCTTCCTTAACCTTTTTTTTTACATCTTCTTGGTCTCATTCATAGAGCACAGAGGAGGAAACATAAACTGTTTAGTTGTTTATGTTTTAAAACCAGTTAGGTCTAGTAGATCAGGCACCAGGCTAGAAAGCCGGAGACCATGAGTTCAAGTCCCACCTTACCCATGAAAGCCAGCTGGGTCATTTTGGGCCAGTCACTGTCAGTCCAACCCACAGGGTTATTGTTGTGGGGGGGAAAGAGGATGAAGAAGGCATGTTGGATATGTTAGTCACTTTGAGTTATTTATAGAAATAATAAAAGCAGAATAAATAAATAAATGAATAAATAAATAAATAAATAAATTAATAAATAAATAAATATGTACTGACACAGGTTTATGAGGGGTTTTTTTCCAATCTAGGACTATTTATTAACACTTGATTGCCCAAACAGGTATTAGGATGCTGTGGGCACACACTGTGCTCTTCTAATCACTAGGCACTTACCTCCATGGGCATTTTAGCTTGGGCTGCAAGAGAGACCAAATACCTGCTGCCCTGGATACTTTTGCCAAAGTAATCGCTGATGGGTAGCTTCCAAACCACTTCTCATATTTTACCCAAGTTTCATAAATCTACATCTATACCTATATTACAGTTTAGCCACATGTCTAATGCTGTTTTTAAAGATCAATAGTCCTTCTTTCTTTAGGATGGGTTTTAGCACTTGCAAAATACAGAACTAGCATTATGATTAGACCTTTTTCCTACTTTCTCCTACATCCTTCCTCTGCCTCTATGACTTCTCAGTGAGACAGTTTTGGGATGAAGATTTAACACTCTCTCAAAGACTGCCAGACCTATTTCCAGAATAACCCAAGGAACAGATCACAGTTGCAGAGTCCTTCTGCATCTCCAACTTGTCACTCAGACAGCTTGAAAAGTATCCAGATGTGATTCTTTCCCAAGCGCAATTTCCACTGAGTCTCTTTAGCAAATCTTACTAAAGAAAAAAAAATGAGCATGGGATTGCAAAGATTTCACCAAAAAAACAATGCATCTTGAAACAATATCAAAACAGAGATGTCTTTATTTGCCTTCTATTGAACTAGAGTGCTGGCATGTTTTTCACTGAGAAAAAGAGAGTTCCAGCTGATTGTTTAGCAGCCAGTCTGAACCTTTATTTGTCCAAATATGAACTATTACAGGTAACTAAACTTAGGCACCGACCTACCCTTACCAGAAGCATGTTAAGGAGAGTTGCAGGTAATTGTATTTCCCATCAGCAAGTGATTCTGAGAGGGGAAACAATGTCAGGAAAATCCATCCACTGTGCAACTTACACTACATTAAAACTTTAAGGACAAACTCACTCACTGTCCTTGTTCACAGGGTAGTAAGGATTCAGCAAGTGGGACAGTACACTTTATGCTGGTATGTGTTTCTATGGATGAGACCCATAGAAAGAAAGTGACACATCTTACTAGTGAACAACATATAACTATCCACTAGATTCCCCAAATGTTGCACATCAATAAATAAAGGATTGGCATTTTAAATTCAAAGTTTACCCCATGAGTTTGTAAAAAATAATCTCATGGCACTTGCCTGAGAATCTGGCCAAGAATTTCAACATTTTACATTATTTCACTGAAATATGACTAACTTTCACTGTTTTCCCAAGTGATCTTGCTGGACACTGAAAAGCATCTCACTAGATTTTGAAGATTTTATGTGAAAACCTAACATCGTCAAAAACTTTTTAATATGAAATTTATTAAGAATTTTTATTACAATAGTAAAAATGAATACAAACTAAATTTAGACAAAATGAACAGAAAAAAACAATAAAAAGTGCAGGAAAAGAGAAAAAGAAAGAAGAAAAAGAAAAGAAAGAATACATTATAGAAAAAGAAAAGAAGTACGTAAAGAGGTAAAACTTTTTTTTTAAAGAATATTATAATTTACATACAACTTTCAACAGAGTATCTTTTCAGACTTGATAGCTGCTGTGCTACATATGTAATTCAGTGAAGAACTCTTGTGTTCTTTAAAACAGACATTTTGAAAATAAATAAATAAAAACTATTTCTGGGAAGCTGAGTTCATTATTCTTAAATTGCGCAGCCCACATGGCACTGTGGCTCCATCAGTCTGACTCAGTCTGACTCACTCTAAGTGGTTCGGTATAAAATCTCCAGCAGCTCCAACCAGCTTTATTACCCTCCTGGTTAATTCTTGCTTGTGCTTTCCTACTTTTTTTTTAACCTCAAAAAATGTACAGCTTTCCTCTTAACTGGATTCTTGCTCTATCCCTGATAGCCCATTTCTTCCATGGTGGTGAGACTTTCCCAAAACGTGTTAGACTAAGATTCCCACCACGTCCCATCACTAGAATTGGAGTCCAATGCATTAGAGAGTCACAGGTTAACCTAACCACCGGGACACTTGCATAAGACAAGGGTTGTACATGCTCACATAATTAGATTGCTTAACCCAGCTGTATATTGACACAATACCTAGCTAGAGATGTAGCTAGATATGTTGACACAATACGTAGCAAGATGCATGAAGATACTAACACTGCTTAATCAAAAATGATTTTAAGGTGAAAACAGGCACACCTGAGAAATCCTTATTATCTAGGATGTATGCAAGGAATAAATTGTAATTTTGATCTTCCATTCAAGGTAGTATTCTTCGAATTTGAATCGTATTCATTTTTCACTTGAAACAGTTGATCAGCAGCTCCTAGACCTTTTGAAAGGCTGTCACCTTTTAACATTCCTTTTGTTTAAAGAAAATGGCCAAAATGCTTTTTCTTCCTGCTTCTGTCGCAAGAGTTTCACTCTGCTTTTCCATTGTACAAATACATCCACCTTACAACTTTATACCTGTATGTGGCCTCAAAACATCAAACCCTGCCCATTTTCAGAAAAATGTTGAAATGCTCACTATTGAAGAAAAATTGCAAGAATGCAGACAACCCTAATCATTGCTTAAGCAAATACAATTTTCTCTCCCTTTTCCATAAAAGAACACCTTCAACGCTCAGTGAGTCAGTCGGAGTGGGAGGAACAACTCTTGGGTTTTTCCCTATTTTTTTTTAATTTCCATGCATTTTCACTTAAAAAAAATAAATTAATGCAGCATTGCCATCCATATTTTTTCAAAATATCTACCGTAGTTCTGTTCAGTTGGCAGTGGGAATCAGTGGGAAAAGTTAAGCTTTTCAAGCAAATTATATAAAAATACAAAAACAGGAACTGTCATATTTATAGTATGATCTTCTCAGTCTTCCACTTCTAAAGATTCAGCAGACAAGGATATTTACATCTCCATTTTATTGCAAACATAGAACAATGTTTTTTTCTGTTCCATCTCTTCGCTTTCTGGGTTTGGAGTAGGGAAGCTTTTTGAGCCAATGTGCAAAACTGGAAAATTGAGAGCACTTTCATCAAATGGCTGTCACTAGTACCCTTACTTTGCTGCCGGCAGAAACTAACTTGCTTTGCTAACAGCATTAGTCAAACTAATGTTAGCATTAACTAATGGTGAACGGAGACCTCAAAGTTGAAGAGCCACTCTGATAACAACTATGACCAGTCAACAAATCCTCCCGGAAAGCTTCTCAGTATTTGCAGACATTCCAAGAGGAGTGATCATAGAGCACACTTTCAAAGTTGCTTTCAAGGAGGGCTCTTCACAGTCAAAGTCAGAAGATTCTAATGCAAACCTGCTTAAGAGTGATGGAAGGGGAAGGGGTGTGTGGGAGACTGGGGATAGGAGGAAATTTATTGTCTGTCCACTTTTATTACAGGTGAGAAAACAACAATCCTGAAATGGGTGGAAGCTTCTTCAGCCTTCAAGAATTGTGTGTGGGAATGGAACACATTGAAAAGAAGGCCTCTGCAGAGAATGTTAAAATTTGCTAGCAATCATACAGAAATGTTAATTACGCATGCACTTGTAAGAAAAGCAGGGATGGTCTCTGAAGCAGCTGCATGGGCCAGGCTTTGAGGCTCTGAGGAAAAGGACTTCATAGCTAAGCTCAGACGTGAAGTGCAGCCCTGAGACCCAGTGACAAGAAGCACCATTACACCAAATGAGGTCAAGATTTAAATCAAAAGGCTTTAGTCTGATTGGTGTGGGGGGGGGGACAGGAAAGCATTTGAATCCTTGCTAAATGCTAGCTGCAAGAGGCTCCCTGAGAGGTCATGGTCTACTCGGTCATCATGATCAATCTAATTCATAGTGAGAAGAAAATAAAAAAGTCTTTTTCCTGAGCACCTCAGAAGAAAGGTGGGATATGCCTTCAGATAAGAGGAACTTCAGTCATTAAGAAGTGGAGGGTTGTTGTTTTTTTCCTTCTAGGAAATCTGTTTTTTAAGAACACATGAGGATTCACATTCCCAGAGATGTGACAGAGGGTTGGCTAGCCACTAACCACAATATTTACATTCTGGGAATCTATGAGTTTTCAGAAGAAAATTGTTTTGATGGGGTGGGGGTGGGGGTGGGGTTTGCATTATTACTTGTTTTAAAATGTTTAAAGAGACTCTGGGAATTGGGTAGTATACATGTTTAATAAAATAAATTAAATTAACCATGGAATACACTGACTGATTCAATAATATAAGACATTTTACTTCAAAATAAAGTTTCTAGCATTTCTGAACATTGCTTATGTTTCTTTTTTGCTAATAATAGTATTAAAAGATTTAATTACCATAGCAAACAATAAAAACTAAAAAAGGGGGAAAAAGTAGAAATCATGAATAAAAGGTGCAAGAAAACAAAAGAGAGAAAAAATAAAAAGAGGGGGGAAAACCCTGATATAGTAACTTCCCACACTCATAACAATAAGTATAAACAATTTCACTATCTTTTCACCTCTTCTTAATTAACAGGTACAAAACTCTTCATCCGTAGCTCAACTTTTAACTTTAGGCAGATCCAGTAATGTCTTCTCCAATCGAGGAATCAGCAAAAAATCCAAACTGAGCTCTAAAATAATAGCATTAATTAAGAAATGTAAACCTCATCATTCCATATTACAACTCTTGACTGTGAGCAAATCCACATTTAGAAGGCATCAAGTGGTCCCAGTATCCTACTATAATCAAAAGGCTGGAATTTAACATAACAATCTCTTTTAAAGAGAGCAAGCTTAAAAAGATCTCTTATTTTAAGTGAAAAGACAATTAGATAGTGGGCCAATTTAGATGCTGTTAGATTAGGATACATAAAGTGACTGTAGGGGGGGGAACCTAACCACCAAGTTAATGTGTTAATGTACATTTATCTGGGCCAGATGTAAGCAAGTCCAAAAGGAATCACCCAAAATATTAGGTCCCTTTTTAACTCTGATCAAAAAAGCCAACTCTGCATAACATAATCTTAACCCATTCAAATAATTGTTGTTCCTTTTCCTCCAATCTTTTCAAAACTTTAAAAAGCCTATTTTGTAAGTACAGCAAGAAATTATTCCAATTACCCTTTGAAATTGGCATTCTTATTTTCTTCTTAATTTTTAAAACCTGGGGTTTTTTTTCTGGTACATCTAATGACAACCTCTTTGTTCACATTCTCAGCTAATTGAGATTTTGTTGCAATTCCTTTTCTATAACAGCTTCATCAGGGAACAATTTATTTTCTTATATTAAGGATAGAAGGCATTCACTTAACTATGTTTCCATTTTCATCTACCATTACTTCCTTAAAAAAATTACATTTTGGAAAAAAATACTGATGAAAAGTTAACTGAATGAAGAAAAATATAATTTATTCAACTTTTAGGGTGTAGTTGCATATTATTTTTCTGAACATAGCATAAATATCAGTAAATAGTATCTAGGTGTATATAAAATGATTCAGACATGATATTTATAGAGATTATCTTCTTGTAGAAAAAGGCATGTAAAAACATAGAAAGTGCAATGTGTGGGAAATGTACTGTTTATTTTGTCACTGAATGTGTTGACAAGCTACAGTTCTCAGCTTCCATGAATCGGGTAATGGGATTCTTTTGCAATATATTATTATCATGAAGCAAATGCATTTGCAGTATTTATACATTACATTGGCCTTGTTATTCTTTCTGAACTCACTGAAAAGAAATCTAAGTGCAAATAATAACAACCAGTCTCCAGGCAGAGAGAATAAACAAAGTATGCAACTTAGAATTTTCCTTACTCTGCCTTTCAGATCAGATTGCATTGTTGCAGGATGTTATATATATGGATCAGCTTTTCAAAACTACTTAAAGACTGACATGGGCACAGCAGCAAGAGCTTATTTGAAAAAGTCATTGGAATATACCTCAATAAAGCTAAAGCAGCTCTACTGGCCTTTCCATTTATTATTATTGTTCACATTACAATGTGAAGTCACAGCTGCCAGTTCTTTAGCTGGTGTTGACCTTCGTGTGTATTTGGTTCGTCCCAAGAATCTAGAATGGTATAATGTATCAGTGTAGCATATGCACAAATCCAAGCAGTGTGACCTTTTGCAATTGACTGGTCAAAATTTTGTCAATGCACAGATTTTCTAAGTGCTGTTCATGATTTTTTGGTATGGTACCAGTGGACTGATGACCACTGGGATCAGTTTGGCCAAATTATTAATAATTAACAATAATTCTAACTTTTAGAATTATTATGATTAGAATTAGAATAGAAAACACCCCAGACTTAATAATTGTCAACAAGAAAGACAAAATAGTCTGGATAGTGGACATTGCAATACCTGGATACAGCAGAATGGCAAAGAAAGTACTGAACACACAATTTACAAAGACCAGCAAACAGAAACAACTGTGGCAAAAAAAAGTAGATACAGTAGTTCCAATAGCAATAAGCACCTTGGGTACAATCCCAAAACAACTAGAGCATCACTTGAACATCATTGGCATTGACAGAATCACCATCAGCCAATTGCAAAAGGCAGCTTTATTTGGAACAGCTTATATCCTGTGAGGATGCTTTTAACATCATCAAATAACATCTGTCTATCTTAGATCTTTGACCTCAAATGCAGTCTAAACATCTCACTGTGCATGCAACCTATGACATCATCACCATCATCTTTATCATTATTATTATTATTATTATTATTATTATTATTATTATTATTATTATTATTATTATTATTATTACTATTATTCACACAGTCAGAGGTACAGACTGGATATAGCATTTTTGTCCACCTATCGAGTTCTTCCCAAGAACCTGGGATGGATAGATATTGTTTCATGATATTAAAGTTATAATCACAGGATGTAAGCTGTTACGGGTAAAGCTGCCTTTTTCAGTTGACCATTGGTGATTTTGTCAAAGCCAATGGTGTTCATATGGTGCTCCAGTTGTTTTGGGATTGGACCTAAAAAGCCTATTACTATCGATGTATTATTCTTATATTTCTATTCTCTAGGAATTCTAAGAGCCTTGGTGGAGCAGTGGGCTAATGCCTCCTTAAGTAACACCAGCTGCCTGCAATTAGTGCAGGTTCGAGTCCCAGCAGGCTCAAGGTTGACTCAAGGTTGACTCAGCCTTCCATCCTTCTGAGGTAGGTAAAATGAGGACCCAGATTGTTGGGGGCAATTAAGCTGACTTTGTAATAATGCCGCTTGGGGGTGTGTGTGAAAGCCCTAATAAGCAGGCATATACATAGAATGAAGGCTACTGCTAAGTTTGTAAGCCGCCCTGAGTCTTCGGAGAAGGGCGGGATATAAAAGGAATTAAAATAAATAAATAAATAAAAATAAATGGGAAGCATGGAG
This sequence comes from Vipera ursinii, assembly GCF_947247035.1. Classification (NCBI taxonomy): domain Eukaryota; kingdom Metazoa; phylum Chordata; class Lepidosauria; order Squamata; family Viperidae; genus Vipera; species Vipera ursinii. The sequence goes on from NC_139513.1 coordinate 153,533,705, forward strand.
TCTCCCTCAATTTATTCTTCAACAATGTCTCAAAAGTAGACAAGACAATTCTATGAGGAAAATTGGGCTGAGAGATAGCAACTGGCTCCAAATAGCCCAAGAATCTTTTGTGGTGAGTTAACTATTAAATCCAGCTGCCTCCAGTCATTTCCCAATTCCTTAACTCTTTCATTTCCCAATACCATTGAGATTGCCAGGCTTCATCTATGAAAGTACCCCAGTTGATTAAGCTGTTCTCTTAGATCAGAAGCAGGCAATCACTTAGTGGCTAAGAATTACACTTACTGCAGGGGACAGGATGCTGCCTGTTATAAAGAAGATGAGACCAAATCACATAACAAAGGTGATTGGTGCTGCTAAAAAACACTATGTTACATGACCATGCACACTTAGTGACAACAGTTCTAAAATGTCCAGTGGCCATTGGTAAGAGAATCTCACAGTTTTTAAGTGTGACATCACATGGTCACCATTTCTGACCTCCTGCCACCTTCTCTATTGGCTTTGCTTGTCAGAAGTCAGCAGTGAAGGTCACAAATGGTGATCATGTGACTGTGAAATACTGTAATGTCATAACTGCATGTTGAACACCAAGTGTCCACATCACTACACATGCCCAAGGGGATAACTTGTAGTGTCATAAATACAAGGACCAATGCAAATACCATTCATTCAGCACAGTTGTAAGCTTGAACAGTCACCAAAGAAGTGGTCATTAAGCAAGGACCATCTGTACATGAGTAGGCCTGGTTTGGAGGAGGTTTTGGAGGGTTCTGCCTATTTTATAAATTATATTACAGTTTTTTTGCATTTTTGACACCCAAAATAATATGGTTTGCAGAAACCATAGCCTCTGAGAGTTAAAACAGGGGTTTACACACACACACACACACTCACACACACACACACACACACACACATATATATATCCAAAAAAAACCAGATACATTTCTGACACTTAAAAAATAAATGATACTTTTTGATAATTACAAAAATTAAGACCAAGAAAGTGAACGTATTTCTAGAATAAATAGGCACAAAAATATTTGTGTTTGACAAGCATGAGCCTTTTTTTTCTTTAATTCATACATGTGGCTTCTTCTGTGATTGAATAATAATTTCTTGTACTTTGGGGGTGGGGGACAACAACAGTTCTCTTAGCCAAATACATTAAAGTGATATATCTGATGAATAGCAACTAGTTGCTGTTAGTACATATTTAACTGTGGATATATAAAAATATTTGCTGTCTGTTACCCTTAACTTTAATGTCAGGCTAATATTAAAGGCCTTTAAAAAAACATCCCTCACATTTATCTAAAATCTATTTATTTATTATTTTTTTAAAAAAATGCCAGTCATCTTGCCACAAGGCAACTTTTATGTTACGTACATTTGTATGCATTTGTAAAATGCCTCCATTCCTTAATTGGATGTCACATAGCTTGATTGCTCATTTCAGCTTGTCTTTGACGTTGAGCTTTATTTTGTGTTTTCTTATCTGGTAAAACTTTTAACCATAGACTGGTTCTTCAATTTATACAATGTTCATGTCATAATAGATTTATGACTGTGTAAAAAGAAAGCATAAAATGGTCCCAAGAGCAATTGCACCCAAAAAAGCCACATCCTTTGCAAACTATTACGCCCAATTCCACCATTCTTGCCACGTTCTGCTAGGCTTGCTATACTTTTCCAGACCAAAGAAAGGCAGTGGCACTGTCTGTCTACTTACATACAGTAAGTCATCGTCTGGAAGAAAAGTGAATAAATCTGTTGGATTCTGATTGGCCAATTTGAGAGGAATAACCTTTGGGAGTTCCCAGGGAGGTTATGCCAAATTTTTCTCATTCATCGCCCCTATGATTTCATAGGCTGTTACCCAATATATTCTTGGGGTAATTGTTTAATTGTTAGGCAAGGCAGTCTTCACTGTATGACTCTATTAGCTAGTTTTGAATCAGTGTAGCAGAAGCAGGAAGAAGAAGAAGAAGAAGAAGAAGAAGAAGAAGAAGAAGAAGAAGAAGAAGAAGAAGAAGAAGAAGAAGAAGAAGAAGAAGAAGAAGAAGAAGAAGAAGAAGAAGAAGAAGAAGAAGAAGAAGAAGTTGTTGTTGTTAGAAGGGACCTTGGAGGTCATCTAGTCCAAGCCCCTGCTCAGGCAGGAAACCCTATACCATTTCAGACAAATGGCTGTCCAGTCTCTTCTTAAAAACTTCCAGTGTTGGAGCATTCACCACTTCTGGAGGCAGGTTGTTCCACTGGTTAGTTGTTCTAACTGTCAGGAAGTTTCTCCTTAGTTCTAGGTTGCTTCTCTCCTTGACTAGTTTCCATCCATTGCTTCTTGTCCTGCTTTCAGGTGCTTTGGAGAATAGCTTGACTCCCTCTAAAGTTACTCAGAAAAAGATATTTTGGAGCCATTTTAGGAGACAAAATTGAAGAGGATTAAACTATACTGACTCAAGAGATTCCAATCCAGTTTCCTATTCACAAATTCTGTTAGAAAAGATGTGAAAGCAGGCCAAATGTTCAACCAAGAACTCCACAAACGTAGTTTGTTCTTCACTGCAAAAAGAAAGCTAGAACTTGAAATGAAGCCAAGGAAAATCAGGCACACTGCTCGTGAGCAATGCAGCTTTGCCTATTGTGGAAATAGGATGCTATTTTTATTTCTGATTCTTTGTGTAGAAAGTTTGTCCTTTCCTTCAGAGCATCAAATGTATTTGATCGCTTGCTCTTTCTTCATAGCCCTAGGACATTATATGGACATCTTTCCAGAATGAGTATTTCAGCAGAGAACACAAGACATCCTCATTAATACCACTATGTGTTTATCCACGCTAGGACACTTATTGGCCCTGCTGGCTGGGAATTCTGAGAGTCAAGGTCCAACATATAAGTTGGGTTTCCACATTATGCTAAACTATCATTTCTTGGTGACCTGTTTCCTTCATTCACGCTACCCTACTATAGCTGGCTCTGCACATCGTAGGAGAAGGCAGGCAGAGCCTGGGGATGGAGTCAAGAGAGGAATCAGTTTGGAATCATTACATTCCCACAAATGGTCTAAGTCCAATGTCTCTTTAATTCTGTTAACTCTTATTAGCACAAATTTGGAGCTGGCCATTAGTTGACTAGAATCAGCTATAAATCAGCTTAACTGGAACTTAACAGGTGGTCTTGAGTCTTCGCTCCTGACAGCTATTAGTAAACCAATCAGCTTTTGTCTTAACATAATGTATGAAAGCAGCCATTTAGAGCAGGGGTGTCAAATTACCGGCCCGCAGGCCAGATGTGTCATGTGGAAGCCACGCCCACCCCATTGCCAGCAATGCCTAAACCGTCCCAATATGTTGCACAACGTCACGTGACGTCACAAGTTTGACATGTCTGATTTAGAGAGTAGAAGTCTTGATGATTTGTTACATTAATATCCTATTGTGGAATATGTGGCACACAAAATAATAAACTTTGAAAATTATTCAGGACAAGGTTGAATGTTCAGTCAAATTAAGATTGAATTGGAGAACAAAATTCAATGGTGAAACAAAATGAAATTCAATGGTGAAAAAAGTAAGGTTCTACATTTAGGCAGGGAAAATCAAATGCACAGGTATAGTATACGTGGTACCTTGCTCAATAGTAGCAACTGTGAGAGGGATCTCGGAATCCTAGTAGACAATCACTTTGATATGAGCCAACACAGTGTTAGGCTGCATTAACAGAGGGATAGAAGCAAGATCCCCCTTCATGGATTACTGCCTTGTCGTGGCGAAGGGGCTTGCGTAATTCAATGAAGCTATGAGCTATGCCGTGCAGGGCCACCCAAGACGGACAGGTCATAGCAGAGAGTTCTGACAAAACGTGATCCACTGGAGAAGGAAATGGCAACCCACTCCAGTATCTTTGCCATGAAAACCCTATGGACAGTACCAAAAAGCAAAACGATATGACGCTGGAAGATGAGCCCCTCAGGTCGGAAGGCGTCCAATATGCTACTGGGGAAGAGCAGAGGGCTAGTACTAGTAGCGCCAGAAAGAATGAAGCGACTGGGTCAAAGCTGAAAGGACGCTCAGCTGTGGATATGTCTGGTGGTGAAAGGAAAGTCCGATGCTGTAAAGATTTTTTTCTCCATAGGAACCTGGAATGTAAGATCCATGAATCAAGGAAAGCTGGACGTGGTCAAACAAGAGATGACAAGACTGAACATCGACATCTTAGGTATCAGCGAACTAAAATGGACAGGAATGGGTGAATTTAATTCAGATGACCATCAGGTATACTACTGCGGGCAAGAATCCCTCAGAAGAAATGGAGTAGCCTTCATAGTCAATAAAAGAGTAGGAAAAGCAATACTGGGATACAATCCTCAAAATGACAGAATGATCTCAGTTCGAATCCAAGGCAAACCATTCAATATCACAGTAGTCCAAGTCTATGCCCCAACCACTGGTGCTGAAGAGGATGAAATTGACCGGTTCTATGAAGCCCTACAGCACCTTATAGAACTAACACCAAAAAATGATGTCCTTATCATCATGGGGGATTGGAATGCTAAAGTAGGAAGCCAAAAGATAACCGGAATAACAGGCAAGTTTGGCCTTGGAGTACAAAATGAAGCAGGGCACAGGCTAATAGAATTTTGTCAAGAGAATACGATGGTCATAGCAAACACTCTTTTCCAACAACCCAAGAGACGGCTCTACACATGGACATCACCAGACGGTCAACACAGAAATCAGATTGACTATATGCTCTGCAGCCAAAGATGGAGAAGCTCTATACAGTCAGTAAAAACAAGACCAGGAGCTGACTGTGGCTCAGACCATGAGCTTCTTGTTGCAAAGTTTAGGCTTAAACTGAAGAAAGTAGGGAAAAGCACCAGGCCAGTCAGGTATGAATTAAATCATATCCCTGTTGAATATACAGTAGAGGTGACAAATAGATTTAAGGAATTAGATCTGATAGACAGGGTGCCTGAAGAACTATGGACAGAGGTTCGCAACATTGTACAAGAGGTAGCAACCAAAACCATCCCAAAGAAAAAGAAATGCAAGAAAGCAAAATGGCTGTCTGAGGAAGCTTTGAAAATAGCTGAGGAAAGGAGGGAAGCAAAAGGCAAGGGAGAAAAAGAAAGATACGCCCAATTGAATGCAGAATTCCAGAGAATAGCTAGAAGAAATAAGAATGCCTTCTTAAATGAACAGTGCAAAGAAATAGAAGAAAACAATAGACTAGGGAGGACTAGAGATCTTTTCAAGAAAATTGGAGAGATGAAGGGAACGTTCAATGCAAAAATGGGCATGATAAAGGACCAAAATGGCAGGGACCTAACAGAGGCAGAAGAGATTAAGAAAAGATGGCAAAATTACACAGAAGAACTATACAAGAATGAGCTTAACGTCCCTGATAATCACAATGAGGTGGTCACTGACCTCGAGCCAGACATCCTAGAATGTGAAGTGAAGTGGGCCTTAGAAAAGCCGAGCAACAACAAAGCTAGTGGAGGTGACAGTATTCCAGCTGAGCTATTCAAAATCTTAAAAGACGATGCAGGAAAAGTGCTACACTCAATTTGCCAGCAAATTTGGAAAACTCAACAGTGGCCACAGGATTGGAAAAGATCAGTTTACATTCCAATTCCAAAGAAAGGCAGTGCCAAAGAATGTTCAAACTATCGCACCATTGCACTCATTTCTCATGCTAGTAAAGTTATGCTTAAAATCCTACAAGCTAGACTCCAGCAGTATGTGGATCGAGAACTACCAGAAGTACAGGCAGGATTTCGAAGAGGTAGAGGAACTAGAGATCAAATAGCCAACATACGCTGGATCATGGAGAAAGCTAGAGAGTTCCAGAAAAACATCTACTTTTGCTTCATTGACTATGCTAAAGCCTTTGATTGTGTGGATCATAACAAACTGTGGCAAGTTCTTAAAGAGATGGGAGTACCAGAACATCTTATTTGTCTCTTGAGAAACCTATATGCGGGCCAAGAAGCAACAGTGAGAACTGGACACGGAACCACTGATTGGTTCCAAATTGGGAAAGGAGTCCGGCAAGGCTGTATACTGTCGCCTTGCCTATTTAACTTATATGCAGAGCACATCATGAGAAAGGCAGGGCTAGATGAATCAAAAGTTGGAATTAAGATTGCTGGAAGAAATATCAACAACCTAAGATATGCAGATGATACCACTCTAATGGCAGAAAGTGAAGAGGAACTGAAGAGTCTCTTGTTGCGAGTGAAGGAGAGTGCAAAACTTGGGTTGAAACTAAACATTAAGAAAACCAAGATCATGGCATCCGGCCCTCTCAATTCCTGGCAAATAGATGGGGAAGAAATGGAGGTAGTGACAGATTTTATTTTCCTGGGCTCCAAGATCACTGCAGATGGGGACTGTAGTCAAGAAATTAAAAGACGCTTGCTCCTCAGAAGGAAAGCCATGGCAAATCTAGACAGCACACTAAAAAGCAGAGACATCACCCTGTCAACAAAAGTGCGTATAGTCAAGGCTATGGTCTTCCCAGTTGCAATGTATGGCAGTGAAAGCTGGACCATAAGAAAGGCTGAGCGCAAAAGAATTGAGGCCTTTGAACTCTGGTGCTGGAGAAGACTCCTGCGAGTCCCTTGGACTGCAAGGCGATCAAACCGGTCAGTCCTAGAGGAGATCAACCCTGACTGCTCTTTAGAAGGCCAGATCCTGAAGCTAAAACTCAAATACTTTGGCCACCTAATGAGGAGGAAGGACTCACTGGAGAAGAGCCTAATGCTGGGAAAGATTGAGGGCAATAGAAGAAGGGGACAACAGAGAATGAGGTGGCTGGATGGAGTCACTGAAGCAGTAGGCGTGAGCTTAAATGGACTCCAGAAGATGGTAGAGGACAGGAAAGCCTGGAGGAACATTGTCCATAGGGTCGTGATGGGTCGGACACGACTTCGCAACTAACAACAACAACAACAACAAAGAAGCAAGATCACGTAAAGTATTAATACCACTTTATAATGCCTTGTTAAGGCCACACTTGGAATACTGCATCCAGTTTTGGTCACCACGATGTAAAAAAGATGTTGAGACTCTAGAAAGAGTACAGAGAAGAGCAACAAAGATGATTGGGGGAATGGAGGCTAAAACATATAGGGAATGGTTGCTGGAATTGGGTATGTGTAGTTTAACGAAGAGAAGAGTGAGGGGTGACATGATAGCAGTGTTCCAATATCTCAGGGGCTGCCACAAAGAAGAGGGAGTCAAGCTATTCTCCAAAGCACCTAAAAGCAGGACAAGAAGCAACGGATGGAAACTAGTCAAGGAGAGAAGCAACCTAGAACTAAGGAGAAACTTCCTGACAGAACAATTAACCAGTGGAACAACCTGCCTCCAGAAGTGGGAAATGCTCCAACACTGGAAGTTTTTAAGAGGAGACTGGACAGCCATTTGTCTGAAATGGTATAGGGTTTCCTGCCTGAGCAGGGGGTTGGACTAGATAACCTCCAAGGTTCCTTTCAACTTACTTATTATTATTATTATTAACAGTTGAAGCTGCTTTGGCCTTTTTTAACCAAAAATCTATTAAGAGGTTTTTCCAACTTGATTTAAAAAACAATAATATAACAAAAATATGATCTTTTCCTTAGGTTTCTAGTGGGAAAACAACAATAAATCTGTTACATTTTCAGATCGCAGCTAAGTTACACCACCTACACATACCACATAATTATTAAAATAAAGACCAAAAATACGTAATTGTATTTTCTAAATAATTATGCATTCTTTGTCAGCATCAATGAAATAAAACAGATTAATCTGCTTATCAGGTCTATATGTCTGCTCAAGAAGAATAATGTAATGCAGCAATCATAGTAATATCCCAAATTTTATTTGTGTGAGCATAACGTTCATTACTCATATTGTGTTTATTTGCCTAGCGTTGATGGTTTTGTCTGATAAGGATGGCTGAGAAATTTATTTTCTCTAAAGTTTGTTCCATATGACCCATTCACTCTGCCTCATTATCTTTTTAATCAAACCAAACTGTCCTTGTTTCCACAATGTCCACATTTCATATACTTTGTTCTTTAGGATGCATATACCTATTTACCACATTCGGTTCTCACAAGCATGGTATACAAATAACCAGAACACCTGTGTGTGTTAAAAATTCATATTTTTCTGGATTACATAGTGCAGTTATTGTTCTAGAAATATATATATAATACATTATATATTATAGTAAAGGTAAAGGTTCCCACGCACATGCGTGCTAGTTGTTTCCAACTCTAGGGGCCGGTGCTCATCTCCATTTCAAAGCCGAAGAGCCAGTGCTTGTCTGAGGAGGTCTCCGTGGTCATGTGGCCAGCATGACTAGACACCAAAGGCGCATGGAACGCTGTTACCTTCCCACCGTAGTGGTCCCTATTTTTCTACTTGCATTTTTACATGCTTTTGAACTGCTTGGTTGGCAGAAGCTGGGACGAGTAACAGGCACTCATTCTGTTATGCGGCACTCGGGATTCAACCTGCCAAACTGCCGACCTTCTGATCGAAAAGCTCAGCGTCCTAACCCACTGAGCCACCGTGTCCCTTTTATATATTATATATTATATATATTAAGGGGAAAGTATGCAAAAATGGATATATCAGGACAAGTACACACAAAGTAAATAAAATTGGTTCACCATATAATATAATTCTTATTAATGCTATATTATCTATTCTGTTGGAGCTACACCATGACAACTAAAAAGCCAACTTCCTTGCTCAAATAAAGTTCATTTGTTTCCTGTCAGGCTTCTTCTGTGTTTTTCTTCTAATTTTGTAAATTAGTGTCCTGTTTCTCAACATATTTGGTGGTGTACATTTGTACATAATTTTATTAATTTTTTAAGAATATAAACATGAACACAAACTAATCTAAAGTAAGAAAAAGGGAAGATAAAGAAATCAAAGAGAAGTTCAAGAAAATGGGAAAAAAGTTAAGAAAAATAGAAAAGATATAGTTTCCAATTTGGATTCCTTTATTCCTCTCTCAAGCCAGCTATCTTCTCTGTCCAACTTGTGAACATTGTTGTCCTTAATTCTGGTCCTCTGGCATTGTGTAAATTCTGACATAAGAGGATGGCCCAGCCCAGTACAAGCAACACTGCAGGACCAGAATCAGCAGTATACCTTCATTTAAAAGAAAAAGGACATTTTTTGAGGCCAACAATGTTTACATTTTGGACAGGGAAGATAGATGACAGAAAGCAAAGGAATCCATTTATGCTAGAAAATCCTTCCACTTTGGCCTCCGTCACAACCTGTCCCCCATTTTATAAAGAGGCAAGACTAAAGGGTCTGAATAAACAATAATAGAAGCACACCCCTCATACAACTGTTGCAGCATTCCCATGCTCATGTGATCAAAATTTGAGCACTTGGCAACCAGCAGGTATTTGTGACAGTTGCAGTATCCCAGAGTCATGTGGTCGCCATTTGTGGCCTTCCCAGCCAGCTTCCCACAAGGAAAGTCAATGGGGGAAACTGCTTTGCTTAATAACCATGTGATTCAGTTAACACCTAGAGTGATTTGTTTAATAACCAGGGCAAAAAGTTAAGTTACTTAACTGTCTTGCTTAGCAATGGAAATTCTGATCCCAATTGTGGTCATGAGTCAAGGACTACCTGTATATCTGGTGACAACTGTGTGGGAAGCCCCTGGAAACCTTATCTGGCCCAGGTAGTGTGTGACCTTTCATAGCCACTTATCCATTTATCATGGTGTGGGATGAAGCCACTGAGAAATGGTTCCCACACCATGATAAATGGAAGGCACTTTACCTGCACCTTCGACACAGGAGATTTTTGTGGTATATTGTCTTGAAGCATACTAATTCTGCAGGGGAAAAGAATCTGCATTAACACATTTGATACATAGAGAGATTTGTATAGAAGACAAGTCAGATCCAACAGGGCAGCTGTTTTCCATGAAACTATATGGCATACATTTATATTTTTTCTCCCTTGCTTTGCAGAAAGGCTATTATCACTTCATGTATTCATGGAATGTATTCATTGATGATTGTCTTCTCCTTTTAAAGCTCCGCAGCCATTTTTAAGCCTTGGTGGAGCAGTGGGCTAATGCCTCCTTAAGTAACACCAGCTGCCTGCAATTATTGCAGGTTCGCATCCCACCAGGCTCAAGGTTGACTCAGCCTTCCATCCTTCCGAGGTAGGTAAAATGAGGACCCAGATTGTTGGGGGCAATTAAGCTGACTTTGTAATAATGCCGCTTGGGGGGTGTATGAAAGCCCTAATAAGCAGGCATATACATAGAATGAAGGCTACTGCTAAGCTTGTAAGCCGCCCTGAGTCTTCGGAGAAGGGTGGGATATAAATGGAATTAAAATTAAAAAAAAATTGGGAGGAAGCATGCAAAATTCATCAGCAAAGCTTCCCAGACACCCATAAGCTATAATCTATCAATATTTATACCTAATTTTCCAATGAGATTTGTATTCTTTACAGCCAATTGCCCAAATATGTACAGTCCAAGCAATGGTGCCTTTTGGTAACAAAAAAAGCCTCTCTTCCTTATTCAGAATGTTTTTTCTATTTCCTTCTCTCAACCAGCAAGTCTCCAAAATACATACTATACGTACATATTACAAGTGTAAAAAAATTATGATGAATTGGTTCATGTCAATCTTCTTTAACCAGTTTGTGGTAGAGTTCATTGAAGACAGAGAAGTGGGTAATTGACTAGTGAGTGTTGTGATTCAGGGTCAGCATGTGGGTTCGGCAGTTGGGTCGGACGACTCAGAGGAGGAGGAGGGGGGTGTTGAAGACCTTGCTGAGGGGGTTGAAGATCTTGCTGATGAGAGCCCTCAGCCAGGACCCTCCCACTTGGTCACCACGGAGACCCAGCTGTGTGAGCCTGACAGCATGGATGAAGATGACCCACAGCTGGCCCTGTTCAAGGATGCCCGATGCAGGAGGCAGTCAATTAGGAGTAAACAGAGGAAGGCAATGGGGCTTCTCGGAAGGAGGCAGAGAGAAGCCATGCCCTGAACTCTATATAAGGGGAATGTGTGGGGAGGGCTGGTTTGCTGAAGGCAACCGCTTGGATAGTTCATGTTTCTTAAAGCTCCTGTTTCTTGGTTTGTCTTGTTCTGTTTGTTTTTGTGGTAATAAATTTGGCAGGCGTAATTCCAGCCTCTTGCCTACTTGTAAAAGGGGTTGTCCCTGCCTTTTCTGCAGGGCCGGTAGCAGGCTGGTACAGAACAGTGAGTAACAAAAAGCAAATACTGGATTCTTCAAAGACATAGAAAAGCTGCTGTAGTCTGTTCTTGCCAGACGGATAAGGATAATTCAAATAATAAAGGTATCTACCATCTGCTTTCATCTTCTATACCTGTCCTTTCTTCAGAGCAACCTCTAACCTTAGCAGCAATGAGTCTGCAGATGCTTAGAATCACTAGCCATTGCCCACTCACAAGAAGGCTGGTATTTGCACAACTGCTATAAATCTTCATATCACCGAAGTAGGATTCACTGACCTCTGCAATAAAGTTCCCAAATGGAGAAAGGACGATAGCAAAATCTTCTGTTTTGTAGGCATATGGACCCAAATTCATTCCCCAGCATTTCCAAGTAAAATTTGGAAGTTCTCTGTCAGAGAACATGGAGGCCTATCACCAAATAATAATTGGGCCAGTATTGTCTAATGTCTAGTGCTATGCTGGCTCAGGAATTCTGGGAGTTGAAGTCCATGAGTCATAAAAGAGCCAAGGTTGCCTACCCCTGGTCTAGTGGTAAAGAAACCAAGCTAGAAACCAGTGCATAGTGAGTTCTATTTTATCTCCAAGTTTCTTTCCACCCTATGTTTGCATGATTCTATGAAAGCCAGCTGGGTGACTTTGGGCCAGTCATTCTCTAACAGTCCAACTCACCTCACAGGGATGTGGTTGTGGGGAACACAGGAGGAGGAAAGCATGGTAGGAAAATATGTTCACTGCCTGGAGTTATTTATAAAAAATAATTAAGGAGGGATTTAAAAAACTTTACAAAATCAATGTTAAGCTAGTTAGGACCCATAGATTAATGAAGGATAAAGCAGTTTCATGTTTTCTTCTCTGATCTTGCTGACCAACTGCACTTTGAACCTTAATGTTGCCTTCACTAGTGAAAGCAACAGCAATGAACCTGATATGTGAAAAAAATTAAAATACCTATAATCAATCCTCTATCCCAGAGGTCCTCAACCTTGGCAATTTTAAGTTGTGGACTTCCACTCCCAGAATTCCTCAGCCAGCAAAGCTGGCTGAGGAATTCTGGAAGCTGAAATCCACAAGTCTTAAAGTTGCCAAGGTTGAGGACCCCTGCTCTATCCTTTGGCTATGTTAGGACTCTAGCTGGCAACAAATCAGGAGCAGGAATTGTGATTTTAAAAAAAGAATGGCATTTGATCAGAGAAGAAACTGCAGATAATTGGATGCTACATAATTGGAAATGGGGATTTCCACACACACACCATGCTAAGTGACAAAATTGCATCTAACAGAAAATTATCTTCCTCCATCCACTTGAAGTTTCAACAACAACCGGTTGCCATTTGAAAATACTGGAAAATTGCAGGGTTGTGCCACAAAGAAGCGGCACGAACAGGTGGATCGTAAACGTTTTGCATCACCAAAGCTAAGGACAACACCTAGGAAAGTCATCTCTGTGCAAGAAAATGAGCCTTGGGCCTGGCACGCAGATTCTCTTGGTAGAATAAAATTAAATTATTAAAATGTTTAGCTTACAGGTAACACCTATCCTTGCCAATGAACATCACTTGTAGAACTGATGACCTACTGTCCATTATAAATTTTAATTAGCATCATCATCATCATAGCAATAACACTGATGAAATATATTTACCTAGTGGTTCATTTGTGCTGTTTCATGAAGTATTATCATTTTTCTTGGCATGCCTACATGAAAAAAAAGCATTTGTATTTTTGCTGTCATAATATTTAGACTTGATAGATAAGAACAATTAAGGAGGAAACTATAGCATGATAAAGCCTTTACATAAATCAATAGTAATATACTGTATACATTACAAGTGGTATGTAGAGGTTCTGACTTTCAGACTCCACATGGAAAATTTCCAAGTTAAATGAAGTTATATATACAATGCAATGGGTTCTTTGTTCTCTTCTATGAGCAGAAAGTTGAAGAAGTAAAAGCATCTGCTCAAGCAGACTGTGTGATCTTCACTTATAAATTCATGATTTTTTTTCACAGTATATCATAGAAGTGATGAAGAATATATGAACATACCTATAGTTATATAGGAATGGTTGAGAGTTTAATATCTGGAGCAACCAACAGACTCTAACTCTTTTCCTTTTTTGGAAGTCATTTTATTGTGCAACTCTTCATTATTAAATGATCTCAATTGATAATTTGAAAATTTGATCTAAAATTCCAGGATTCTGTAACAAAAAATTGTTCCATCTCTTGCTAACAGAGAATATCAGGAAATGAAAAGAAATTACATATAATCCTGAGCAATCTTATTATGCTTTGAGTCTTAAAAAGATGAAGAGATACACTGGGTGAGGTATATCTCCCATACTAATGGATGCTAATGAACTGTGAGCCCCGTCTTTGATGATACAAATCAGCCTCCTTCTAATTTGCATGCATACTCTGATAACATATGCATGGAATATTTTATTTCATATTCACAGAAGTGCTCATCCCACCCAACCTGACTTCCCCCAACATTTTTAAGGTAAACAAGCCTGTAAGCCGATGAAGGCAACTTTGGAGAAAAAGAACTCTTGTTCTCTTGGAGATGAAAAGAACTGAAGAAGACTAGTGTGAAACTAGAAAGTATTAATGTGAAGAATACCCTAGAATCCACCAGGGTACAGTCTAAGTTTGATATGAAGTGAAGCCAAGTCAGGAGCAGTCTATGTTCATTCTCTGTTAGCCTTGTTTAAAGTAGGACTGTTTCCAAAAGGTCCTGCTAACCTGAAACAATATCACCAGTAGCAATGCCCAGGGACTCAATAAGTAACTCTCCTAGTTCTCTCTCTGCTGGCATTGAGGACAAATCTGATTTGTAGTATGGTGCAAAATTGCCACCAAAGAAGTATCTGAGATTTCCATGCAATGTCACTGGTAGACTCCTTTTTGCTTAATGATTTTTTTTTATAATTCCTTGATTTATAGACTCATTTGATGACAAGAAAGTTAGATCGGGACACCCTAATTCACCACCAATTGATTTTGGAGCAGAATTCTGTTACATCAAAGCTGGTGACATGGTAGATTTACATAATTTATATCATATTTCAGTCAACATGATAAAACATACACAGAGGGAGAAGTTGGAATTCTATAAAAGCTTATTTTAATTGCCCATGGTACCCTTTTCAACATCTGCTGTCAAAAGAACAAAAACACCCGACATATTGAACACTCGTACGGTTCTAGCATCAGAAGTTTGGCCAAAAAGATGTCAGCACCTTGAAAGATGGCACAAAAGAAGGAAACATGAGCCCAGGAGGATTTGGGGATGGAATGCAAGGTTTGTTGGCAAGCTTGGAGAATAGAGATGCCAGGGGTTTGACGGACAGCCCTCTCCAATCTGATACAGATTACAATTATCCTGGAATCACTTTTAAAATACACCTCCCAATGTGTAATGATCCCATTGTATGGATTGCATGTATACTGAAATATCAGTGAATTCAAAAGCATTACTCAAAAAAGCTGAGAAAATTTAAATCAATAAAGGCAAGGAAGAACTCAAACCCTCTTGAATCCCATGCTCAGAGTAAACTACTTGTGTGATTTAAGTGGGTTGTAACTAAGTGAAAACATGTTGATTAAGTGAGTCCATTATAATCATGTTTTCACCTGTGTTCATCCTAGTCTAAGATACAGATACAACACTATTCTCAAGTATCTAAATACAAAAAAGGCAATGGGAGGGACACAAGTAAAGAAAGATAGCAAGTCATCTGATATCTTTTTATACACACACACAGAGAGACACACACACATCAATTGCCCTGCAGAAGGATACTTTAAAAAGATACTTATACCTGTGCAGAAGAATACTTTAAAAGAAAAATGCGAAGGCAGACAAAATGCCAGATTTTGTTTTTCAGTCACATAAGTCATTCCCATCGAAGACATTCCTTTTTAAAGAAATTATATTGACCACATTTTGATTTACAACTGTTTGTATTGGGAGGATTTTAAAGATTAAATAGAACTCTAAGGATTAGATAGAGACAGACAGACAGGATTGCAGAGATTATGTTGCAGGTTACAGCAGTGTTAATAGGCTCAATAGACCTAAACTACTCAAATTTTTGCTTGGTATTTCCAACCCCTGTCCTCTCCAATACAACCCTGCCGATCCTGTTTCCATCATCCAATTGGATTGGATGGCTGTTGAGGTGAACAAAGCTTCATTTCTTATGACTCGCACAACATAGGGTTATAGCTAAGGTAGGGGCACCCCTACCTGCAGAGACTAGAACAACTAGTATAACCTGTGGCTGAAAAGGTTACTCCATGGTGAAGGAAAGTAAGTATGCAGCGAAATGAATGTTGACTGGCAGATGTATATTGGCTGGCATATACAAGAAATGAGATCTCTTCTGAAAAATGGGAGAAGGGAGAGGAACATGTTTGTGATTAGCAGGTCACTTCAAAGAAAGTACTTTTTTTTGAAAAAGAGGAAGGAGGTCAATAAGTGGTTGTAATCTGCTCCAGATATCTAAGGTTAAACTTATTAAGCAGAGTAGAAGTACTAACATATTATTTTTAAAAAATATATTTTAATTGTGTGGTTTTCATAATCTTGAAAAAGAGGAAGGTAATTAGTTAGAGGTTTTAAGCTGCTCTGAGGGGAAAGAAGGAATGGAGGGAGGGAGAGAGGGATGAGGAAAGGGAGAATAGGATGAGTATTTGGGTAATTTGGCATCTAACGTGCAACCGCAGTGCCACATGGAAGGTCCTCTACTACTTTTTTCTATTTTTATATATACATTAATTCCATTAGTCAATTAAAAATGCAAACCAAGAAAACTAAAAAGAAAAATAGTGCAGAAAAGAAAAAATAGAAAGAAAAACAGAAAAGAAAGAAAAATATGAATATGATACAGAAAAAGAAAAGTAATATGTAAAGAAACTACTTCTCCATTCATTACAAGTATAACCAACTTCAGTAACTTATCATCTTCTCCTAAACTACAACAAACAATCTCTTCTTCCCATATCTCATCTCTTATCTATAAATCCACAAAGCATCATCACCAGTTCCGGTCAACAAAAGTCCATTAAGGGCTATCAAAGATAACAACATATTTATTTTAATCTTGGTCAAATTAGCCAGCATTATATTACTTAATTTTAACAATTTTGATCTTTATCCCTCCAAATACTGTCCTAGAACTTGATTTCTTTGCCCCCTCTCACAAAATTCTTCAGAACTTTAACAAGACTTTTTTGTAAACCAAACATGGGGAAATTGTCTAGGTCACTTTTTTGGTTTGCTATTTGTATAGCCCTTTTAATTATTAAGCCATCAGCTAGTTTTATTTGTCTATCCAGTGCAGTATCTTTTTTTTCTCTGTCATTCTTGTAGCCTGTTATTTTTAAATCTGCTTTCAGATCAGTCTCATCTTGTCCGGTAAAACTTGTTCCTCTTTCATAACATCTTTAAAACACAGTCTGCCTATAATGGCAGACACTGTTAAAATTAGCTTCTGGGTCCATTGTTTACTAATATTATTCAATACAGCAAATATTAAAGTATTTTGCTCCATTTTGTGTTAGTAAATGAAACTTAAGTGTTCTTTTCCTTCATTTTTTTACATTAGTTCCTTCTGGTTCCCTCTAGTGTCCAACCTTCAAAGTCTCATCCTATCATTTTTGGTAAAAGAATTCAAACACCAGCATTTATTTTTCCTTAAGAAGAATTTTTATAATTAATTTCAAAATCTTATTTTAAATCTATCTGGATCCTTAGTCCACTGGACTTTCACCAAATTTGGGTTTTTCCCAAATCAACACACTAATTAGCCTTTTGTTGCTTATTCCTTAAAATTATATTTACATTTTTTTCACTAAGGATGGAAAGAAACTCACCCACTGCTGTAAAGCTTGTCAATCCAAAAGTTCCTAATATCTGAAAAGCAATTAATTTCTGAAAGTATTTTGAAAAGTAATATGCAAGCCCACTGTCCATTAAGGTACTGACCACGGCTTCAGCAAGATAATTATTCCTTCATCTACGAGTGCTATAAAACCATAAGAGCATTTTATTGCTGTCTCCTCATGAGGAGCAACTGTCTGGAGCATTTGTGGACAAACTCAAGTCCTCTCCTTGTCTGATTCTTCAATGTATGTTTGACAGCTCTTCATTCTACTTCATTTCTTCCCTGGAAATCATCACTCCTGTTCTTCATCTGTTAGCAAAGTTAACAGAGATAATGCAACCACTTCCAAAAAAGTCTTCAGATTAGATCACAGACATGACTAAACAGGTTGTGGAGGGGAGATGAAAGCAAGGGTGAAAGAGAAATATCCCCTCAAGAAGTCTTCCAGTGAGCAGGACTGCACTGAACCCCTTTCAAATAAATTTGAAACCATGACAGGTTTGGAAACAGCTTGCTCCTGAATCATAAAGGGCTGAGAAAGGGTACTCAAGATTGGCCCTATCATTTGGCAATGGGGACCAGCTACCTCAGCAGGCAGATGGAAGGACAGTATGAAGCATTGAAGGAGAAAGCTCTGGAAGTTGAGTAGCTTGTTCCACACCTCTTAACCTACTGTATGCCCTCTACCTGTGTATGACAGAGGGTACCATTCAACTGCCATTTTTATCAGCTTCTATATGCGGTATACCATTTTATCCTTTGCTTTAGGCATAAGGTGTCTTGAACTGGTTCTGAAAATTCCAACTTTAATCCAAGTGTGTTGATTTGTTCAATTCCCAAATAAAATCTCACCCTACCTTCACACTTAGTGGCTGGTGTTAGACAAAGCGAATATGGTGATTTATGGTAGTAATAAAGTTGGCAAAAAAAATTGCTCAAGTGATAATTGATATATTCAGTGCCTCAGATGGCAATACACAATAAGGCTGCACTCCTGTGCCACAATTATACAGTATATCCTTAAACTTTATGGAGCTTTCTCATGGTAGCTCTTTATAGGATTATACTGTGTTTTATTATTATAAAGATTACCCAATTATGCTCATTAGGAAAAATAATTATTTTGAAAGTTGCACACACAAAGAAAGACAATATCTATTTTTAACTTTTGACTGGAAACTATTTATAAACTTTTTATGTGAAACAGAAAAAAAATGAATTTATGAGCTAAGCTTTGATAATTAGACAAGATAGATTACAGAAAGAAGAAAGTTAAACTGTAACCAGAAGAGTAAGAGGTAAATTTATAATTGTACAAATAACTGCTGTAAAGAAGGTTAGAAGCTACTTTTTGTATCTATTTTTTTTCTACTTTTTTATTTCTTTCTTTCTTGCATTGTTGATTTTCTCTTCAATTTCTTTCTTCTCTTTTTCTTACTTTATACCAGTTTGTGTTGGGGGGCTTTTCTTCCTTTTAAAAATATATTTAATAAAGGTTATATAAAAAAGAAATTTGCACCCACAAGAGAGATGATATATAGAAAATCTGGACTCAGATTTCAAATGGAAATTTGGCAAATAATTGAAAGGATACATTTATTAAATTTGGAAATCATCCTTTCAGCTAATGGGCACCAAAGAAAATAGGAAAGTTGTATTGTAGCAAGGATGGAGATTACAGACTTCAGTGCTTTACCCAGAAAGTAAAGGTAGTTCTTGTTTTGTTTTTTGTTTTTTTGTTTTTCATATTCAATTTTATTTTCCCATTTCTTACACAAACAAGTCAACAAATATATCGCCATACATAAATACATACACGTACGTTTGGGTGCTGCTCGTCCATTTCCCCTTTCACTGTATCCACCCTCCTTCTCTCTCTTCCCTCTTCTCTACTTTCTTTCTCCCTTTCTCCTTTCTTTCCTACTTCCCTCTTCTTCCTCTCCTCTCCTGTTTCCCTCACCACTCCCCTCCCGTTTCTCCCCACTTCTCCTCCTCTTTCCCTCCAACCTTCCTACTTCCTTCCCCCTCCTCTACTCTCTTCCCTCTCTCCTCTCCTTTCTTCCCTCCTGTTCCTCTTCCGATACAATTCAGGGGTGATGTCCGAGCAGCTCCTCTCCTTGGATTTTCAATGTCTATATTAGATATGATAATATCCTTATCTCCTCATTTTTCTTCCATCTAAATTAGTGTTAGCTGTCTTTTAAGCATATTCTCTTTTTCACCCACTCATAAAATTTTCCCCAAATTTCATAATACTCTGACCCTGTCTTATCTTTAATTATCATTGTTAATCTATTCATTTGTGCACATTCCATTATTTTCCTGATCACCTCTTCTTCTGGAGGAGCTTTCAGTTCCTTCCAGTTTTGCGCAAACACAATCCTAGCTGCAGTGGTTATATGAATAATCAAATATGTGTTCTCTTTGCTATCTTTCTCTGGTAAAATACCCAACAGGAATATTTCTGGTCTTAATTCTATACGTTGTTGTATCATCTTTTCTATCCATGATTTGATTATGTTCCAATAGGTTTTAGCTTCTGCACACGTCCACCACATATGATAGAAAGAGCCTGGTATTTGATGGCATTTCCAACATTTCATAGATCTGTCCTTAAACATTTTAGCTAGTTTTTCTGGAGACATATGCCATCTGTAGAACATCTTGTACATATTTTCTTTATACGCTGTTGCCATTGTCAGTTTATAGTTTCTTTCCCACAGTTGGTGCCATCTATCTAATTCAATCGTATATCCAAAGTTTCTTGACCATTTATCATTGACTCCTTAACTTGCTCCTCCTCTAATTTCCTATATAATAAGTAGCTATACATTTTTTAATCCATTTTTCTTCAGTTCCCGTAAGTATTTCATCTAACTCTGTTCTCCCCAAATTAAAACCATCTATTTTAGCATCTTTTTCATATCTAGACTGTATTTGCATTCTCATGTACCAATCCATCTTTATTCCTTATTCCTCTAATTGTTGTTTGGTTTTCAGCTTCCCTGTATCTGTTAGTAGGTCTTTATATCTTATAATGCTTCCCATGTTAAACATATCGGGGTGTATTAACGCTTCCATTGTTGAGAGCCAATCTGGAATCCTCAAGTAATGCTTCCTTTTTATTTTCTCCCAAACCATCAATAAAGAATTTCTGATATAATGTCTCTGGAAATAGCTGTGTATTCTATTTTTCCCATACCATTTGAACGAATGCCATCCCAACTGTAAATCATGTCCCTCTAACGTCAATAATCTAGTATTCCTCAGTAAAATCCATTCTCTCATCCATGACATTACTGCAAATAACTGAAAGGATACATTTATTAAATTTGGAAATCATCCTTTCAGCTAATGGGCACCAAAGAAAATAGGAAAGTTGTATTGTAGCAAGGATGGAGATTACAGACTTCAGTGCTTTACCCAGAAAGTAAAGGTAGTTCTTGTTATCAACTGCCTCATTCAGTAAAATTCATAGTTACAATAGTGAAGAAAAAGTACCTTTATGAGAAATCCTCACATTTATTACTTTTCCAGGTCTATAAAGCAAAGAAAGCTGAAATAAGGTCACAAGCACAGTCATGGTATTATTTAGCAACATTTCACTTAATGACCGATTGCCAGTCCCAATTGTGATGGCTAAATGAGGACAACCTGTGTGTGTGTGTGTATTGATATTTTATTTATTTCTTAACTTGTCTTTTCACTTTGTAAAGAAGAACCTATCCCTATAATTATAAAAGGACTATATTTGAATAACCTCAAATCAGGGATGCGCTAAAAACTAGAGCTCTGTTGTTGTTTTACAGATACCCACCAGGAGATACAGTAAAACTTTATCAGATGCAGATTTCTTCTGAGCAGGTTTCATCCTCACATAAGTTTGATTAACTAGCACAGGTGTTTCAGTACTTCCAACAATATATGTCTCTGACTTTGACTCTACCTGTGAATTTACTGATATATTATCTGCATATTGTATGAAAGTCGAAAGCCAGGTGCAATATTTGGTAACAACCAGTAGCATTCTTAAATCATCAAATGATGGTAAAATAGGACATGTGAATAAACATTGTGCTTTGGTTGGACTTTTTGTTCTAGCAATGTCTCCCCATCCTACCTACCTGAGGAGGTAAACAAGAGAAGCCTGCATTTCTTTCAGCTTCCAAAAGCTGAAAGTGAAATTTCTGGAGAGTTGTTTGGATAAACCTTTATCCCAACATTCAGTTAAACAAGTTAGCTTCTCTAATCAATTGAAGGATACACAACAAAACAGGAAAGGATTGTCAAGGTGGAATGATTCTGCTCTAAGTAACTCATTGTCGATGGAGATTCTCAGTCATCCATGTCATAGTTGTCCCAAAGATGCTTTTTCACAAGGCAACTGGACTTCCTTTTTATTGTTTTTTTTTCCCCAAGGCATTTCGCTTCTCATCCAAGAAGCTTCTTCAGCTCTAATTGGATGGTGGGGAATGGAAGGATTTATATTCCTTGAAGACAGTTGGTCATTTGCATTCTTTTAGAGAGTCGTTGAGACCACCTGAAGGTTTATCTGTGTCCTCAGAGTCACCTGACTGGTGCAAATGGGTGTGGAGCCTTCTTGGAACTGCTGAAAGGACTTTGTTGTAGACTGCAGAGAGATAATGTTGTATCCCTTTAGTATGCACGGCATAACACAGGAGAACAAACCCATCAGGAGAAGATTCAGCAGTCCATCTGTATTTAAAAGACAAAGGCCACTCTTTTGAAGACAGCAAAATCCACATTTTGGACAGAGAAGACCACTAGTTTGAAAGAGGGGTCAAAGAGGCCATTTTTGTCAAAACTGAACAACCCTCTCTCCACAGAGGGGAGAGGTAACTCATTCTTCCCAATCTGGCACCCTCCATTGAAATTCCCAAAGTTTCCAGATAGCACAGAGTCCTGATACTATAACCAGTCACCTAACCCTAAAGTATTGAAATCTTTTGTCTGAACCTTCCCAGGTAACTGATGAGATAAAATGCTGCTTCTCTTCCTACATCTTCCTCTCTTTATTATATTAAAATATTACCATGTAATATTACAAATGTTACATGGTCATATTGCAATTCCAGCTAGTATTAGAGGAACAAAAAAGAAATCTCAATAGCTCCTGCAGCTGAAAGCAGCCCATCTTTTTTTTCCAGCTATCATGAATGTCACTGAGTAAATGCAACTCCATCAACCCATTACAGATTTTTTTCCCCAAGGAAGGAATTCCATTCAGGTAGCATCTGTCTATGGAGATGCTCAGTCATCCAGGTCATGGTTGTCCCAAAAATGCTTTTTCAAAAGGCAACTGGGCTTTGTTTTTCCTTGACAACATTTTGCTTTTCATCCAATAAGCTTCTTCAGTTCTGCTTCTTCAGAACTGAAGAAGGTTCTTGGATGAGAAGCAAAATGTCTTCAAGGAAAAACAAAATCCAGTTGCTTTTTGAAAAAGCACTTTTGGGACATTCAGGTAGTATTTATCCCATCAGGAACTGGCTGCAGCAAAATGCTCAAATCTGTTCACAGTAAGAATAGTCATGGGGTTTTTTCCCCATCTCTAATAACTTCCTATGTTTTCCTACCTTTGTAAGTTTACTACCTTTCTAATATTTTCCGGAGCCTCCTTAAGTAACACCAGCTGCCTGCAATTAGTGCAGGTTCGCATCCCACCAGGCTCAAGGTTGACTCAGCCTTCCATCCTTCCGAGGTAGGTAAAATGAGGACCCAGATTGTTGGGGGCAATTAAGCTGACTTTGTAATTATGCCGCTGGGGTGTGTGTGTGTGAAAGCCCTAATAAGCAGGCATATACATAGAATGAAGGCTACTGCTAAGCTTGTAAGCCGCCCTGAGTCTTCGGAGAAGGGCGGGATATAAATGGAATTAAAATAAAATAAAATAAATAAAAATAAAAAATAAAAATAAATATGTTTTATAAATGCCAATATTTCTTTCATGCTTATACTAAAATCAAATCAAATTGTCTAAGCCTATTACTTTTACATTGTATAACTGCCTCTTCATTTCCTTGCAGGACTGAGCTATCAAATTCATCAAATGTATCTTTAATTACCTGCATTTCCTTGTTTAGATACTATATCTAAACTTCCTGATACTAAAAACATAGCTTTAAAACATGATGCAATTGCCATTTGTAAAGTTGCGGCTTCATCATTAATTATACTGAACTGGGAAAATACAGTTGCAGAAGAAATTTTCCTTGGATAGAGGATTATGTTGGGAGAACCTTAATTTTCTCCTCTTCATTTCTTTCTTTCTGCCAAGATCAGCCAACTATCTCTACTATGCAGACAAAAGAAGCAGAAATGAAAAGGGCAAGAGATTTACAGTCTTAAGATTTAACATATAGATGCTTCAAATCAAGATACACCATTCTAGAAAATTTCACTTTCATACATTTAGCACCATTTTGACCAGATCTCTAGAAAAACCCATATGATCTATTAGGACAGACATGTCAAACACAAGGCCCAGGGGCCGGAACCGGCCCGCGAAGTGGTTTCATGTGGCCTGCGAAGTCATCCTGGAAACAGGGAGGGAACGGCCCCCACTGCCTTGGCCCTGGCCCAGAGACCCTCCTTCTGCCAGAGACCCTCAGATCTGTCCCACTCCTGCCAGGCCCCCATAGGCACCCTTGAGGCGAACAATGTAGAGCTGGCCACGCCCACCCAGTAGGCCATATGCACTCTAGCCATGCCCACCCAGTAGGCCACGCCCACCCTGGCCATACCCACCCGGCCCCCTGAGGGCAACCGCAATGCTGATGCGGCCCTCAATGAAATTGAGTTTGACACCCCTGTATTAGGAAGTCTGTTGGACTTCCCTGGAAATTGCTGCTATTTTATTGGTAGCAGTCCTTTTTCTTGACCAGATTTTCTGTTTGGGAACCTTCTTATCTAAGACAACTGTTACGGGGTCATTTCCAAAACTAGAAAGCTACAAAAACAACTTTGCATATAATTACTTTCCTAAAGTAAGAGTGTGGGTGTGGTCCTTGAAGATGCCATCCAACTGCATTGTGAGTGTTCTGCTTCTTCCTTCATTAAAATGATACTCCATTTAATTTGCCTACTTATTATTAATCCCTTAGGAATATTGTTTATGCTCTGTTTGCTTCATTGAGTAAACTTTTCTTGCCTTTCCTTGTTCT
Organism: Vipera ursinii; assembly: GCF_947247035.1. Taxonomy (NCBI): domain Eukaryota; kingdom Metazoa; phylum Chordata; class Lepidosauria; order Squamata; family Viperidae; genus Vipera; species Vipera ursinii. The sequence goes on from NC_139513.1 coordinate 153,558,035, forward strand.
TACACTTAGATTAGCTTAAATTCTCCAGTCTCCAATGAATCAGTTTTCTTGAGCTATTCAAAGGATAGATCTTTCATGAATTGCTTACAGCAAACCCACTGGTCTTAGTTAACTTTTTTTAAAAAAAATTCATCTCCCCTAAACTTCAGCATGACTAACACATGTTCAATGCTTTATATGTTGCCACACTTGAATTGCTTTTAGCTAGATCTGGCTGTTGTCCATAGGTGTGCATGCCACATACACTCTTTTTCAGGAAAAGAGTTGTAACTTTGCATAGGAAATGAACCTTAGAAATTCCCGGGTGAGTTTAATAGAAAGATGAAGAACAATTTTTTCTGTTTTGGAGTCCCAAAAAGCAAATGATTGCTACATAGAATTAAGGAAGGAGGAAACTTTTACAGCAGCATTGGAAGGAGGAAATTTTTTACAGCAGCTATCTAGTGAACTATCTGAATTTTTAATTTCCTTCCTTAGGGATTTTAAAAACAAACCTGAATTTTCTTCAGTCGGATATTTCATGATTAATAAAACCCACATAAATAGAAGAACTTAAAGTAGCAGATTTCTCCTCCAAACTGTATGCATTCATTTGAATTATTCCAATGGGAACAGAAATTATTTGTCCAGAACAAATTAGGGGTGAAACCTGCCCTCCAATATTAAGTGTGTCCCTTGACTGAATGATGGAGAAAAATGCTTTGATGATGAAATACCTATTAAAAGTGTCCATCTTAAAATATACTTTCTGTCATAGCTGACTCGCTAGTGACACACTGCGCTTGCAACCAGACAATAGAAACAGGGATGTGGGGGCAGATTTGGAATGCAAGGAAGGCTTGTGAGGGAATTGTGGAATGCAAGAGAGCTGAATGTCGCCTGGCAACGTCCTAGTCAAATGATCAAATGATGGGAAAGCTCCAAGGCACTCAGACAGTTTCCCAAAACAAATTGACTGTAATTGATTGGTGGAAATGAACAGTGGGTAGTCCAGGGGAGAAAAGGGGATTTGATCTATGCTGCTTCATGTGCGAAAACTTCAGAACTGGCTTTGCTTCTTCTGTGCCTGTGTGGAATTATCAGTAAAGTTATACTCTTGGTAAAATAATGTCCCAGGAGTTTCTTTTGCTTGCATTTGCCAATGGGACGGTTGACATTTGCTGTGTTCTCATCAAAGCAAAAATCTAATTTCTTGAATCGTGTTCAGGGAAAATAATGTTTTGTCATTTTGCTGATTTTTAAATATCACAAGCCCATCTCTGAAAGACCAGGTTAGGAGAAATCCATCTTTGTGGTCACTAAGACTCAACACTGACTTGGTGGCATAGCATCAATCGATCAATCGGTACACAAATCCAATTCTTTCTAATTCTGTAATGATGACCACATATCACTATGTCTTGTCTTGGGATAAAGCATGTTCCCAGCATGGAACACAACAGTTCAGGATAGTTTTATTTCACTGAAGATGGGGTTGGTATTTTTAACCCAACCTGTCTCAGTTTAAAATCCTGCAATAAGCTACACACCTCTCCCGTTTTGTTTCAAAGCCACATGCGTTACAAAGCATAGTGTTGTCACAACAATAACAAATAAAAGTAAGGAATTTAAAAAAGCAAAACAAAAACAAAACAAAACCCAAGAGAAGACAAGGTGCAGAACTCAGACTAAGCATTGCAGTCTAGCTTGGAAGACAATAGGATTACTATTATTTGTAAAAATGTCTTGACTGAATTTGCCTATAAAGTATTTCTACCAAGGTATTCTGGAAAGCTGGCTAAAAAGGATGAGACTGCATTGCAATAGCTGGATCTTTCATTCCTGAAAAATTCTTAAAAACCCTGAAAATAGTACTTTGTTTTTGAAACTCCAGCAAATAAAAGGGAATTAACTAACTAATGTAAAGCAAAGTGAGCTACTTTCAGAGCACACAGATCCAACTGCAAAATATATCGCTCCTTTGGAAGCATTACAATCCTCCCCATTTTCCTTTTGACTTTTCAAATTTGAATGAAACATTTAAATCTAAAGCCTTATGTTGAATTTTGAAGGTGAACTTTTGCTCAAGAAATTGATTTCAGAGTACTTTGTCCCTTTAGGGATGTCTGAACTTTTTGACTTGAAATATGTCAAGAAAAGATAGATAGATAGATAGATAGATAGATAGATAGATAGATAGATAGATAGATAGATAGATAGATAGATAGATGATAGATAGATAGATAGATATAGATAGATAGATAGATAGATAGATAGATAGATAGATAGATAGATAGATAGATAGATAGATAGATAGATAGATAGATAGATATACAGTAGATAGATATAGATATATAGATATATATAGATATATAGATATATAGATATACATACATACATACATACATACATACATACATACATACATACATACATTTAACAGGCACTTTCTTGAAGTGGATAGCTATTTTTGGAAACTAATCTAGAAATATATATCTCTTAACCCTTCCACCACACTTCCATAATGGAGAAACTGAATTTCAGTTTTAAATTTCCTGACTCAAGCTAACAATCATAAGCATGTATATTAACCACTGGCTATCAAACATTAACTTTTTCATGTCAAATATCAGCCCTTGCTCAATGCAAATTTCAAATTTTCTTAGAATATTGAGTATTCACATAATGTTTATGAATAGTATAAATTTGTACCATTCACTTGATTTTTTAAAAAATTCTCCCTCTAGAATTCTTTCTTGGGTTGACTCTTTTTTCCAGAACTGAATGGTTTAATATTTGAGGAGATGGGCGTATGTCTTGTGCTCATTTTCAGATTTTCAAGGACTAATCCCTGTGAATAGAGAGATAAAAAAAACCTAAATTTTGTGCAATCATTCATGTAAGAATGTAATCCCAGGAAATCTTCGTCTGACATTTTAAGACTGCTTCAGTAGAGATGACTAAAGATGCCTTAATGGATGACTCGTTTTTTAAAAAACCATGACTCATATATGACAAATTGACAAGTAACAGGCAAAACAGCTTTTTTAAAGAAATTGAATTAATAAGAAAGTTCAATGGGCATTCACTCTAGTTCTTATGCACAATTATGATATGATAAATTTTATATTATATAATTATATTTTACTTCATATGTAAGTTACATAGTTTATAACATTTTTTAGTTTGGGATGAAGTTATACATTATTTATAAAATGATAAATGTTTATACAAATGCATTTCCTTTTGATTATTTCCTTGTAGGTGAACAGATAAAGCAACAGAGTTAGAATTGTTGATGTGGAGAGTGAGAACAATAATTTGTAACTTGTCACATATTGCTTACATATATCTTCTGTTTATCTTCTTTGGCACTCAGACAATTATATGCAAAAGCAAGTTATCATGTAAAAACAGATGGCGTATACATGATCCTATCTGAATCATCTAAATTTCTGAGCCAATAGCTGTGATTAATGTCTATGATAATGATCAACCATTAGTGAAAGAAGAGCCACATGCATAACAATTCAAAAAATATCCACATTTACCAATATAAATAAACTTGTTTTGCAATGACTGTTTTCTTCTCAGCTTGTATATAATTCTCAAATGGATCCAAGATTGCTAGCTTTAATTCAGCAATCATTATGAAGGGAAAAATAACTAATAGAACAGTTTGGCCTGCACAAATGGCTTCAGAAAAGTCTCAATGCCTGGACTAAGGCTGGAGAATAAAATACAAATAGCTTCTTAAGGGGCTGAAACTACAATCTCAGGGCCTATCTACTGCACAAGTTGACCCCGAAGTTGACTCTTGACAATACCTTGCAGTTGTACTGAAATGGTAGCCGTTTCCAAGAAGCTGCCCTGTCGCCCAGGGACGGAGTCCTCCATTTTGCTTCCCTAAAGTGATCTACGCAATGCTGAGCAAAACTCCAAGATTTTCATAGTAGTGGGCAGAATTCATTAGGGAAGCAGAATGGAGTAGTCCGTTCCAGGGCTGCATGGTAGTCTCATGGGAATGTTCATCATTTTGGTGTAATTCCAAAGAATTGTGGGTGTGCTGAAAATGGTGACTGCTTTTGGGAGACCACCATGTGTTCTGAGGAGTCACACAGGATAGCTTATAGGAAATTATTAGCAATGCAATTGAAAAAGCAAATTTAAAATACAAGAAAATCCATGTTAGTTAGCCAGTGCAACAGTACTACAAAAACCATATATCAAGTATAACAAAGTCCATCCTGTGTGGCCCTCAGTTTTATTTCCCCTAATGCAGTCTGCGCATCCCTGAGGAAAGGTCTGGATCTCTGGAGATCTTCAAAAGGTAAATGCATGTTAGATGATGGGGGTGGGGAGGAGGCCCAAGCCCTGCAGGGACCCAGTTGGGTGGGGGAGGGAAGCCCTGCAGATTGATGGGGGGAAGGGAAGACAGGGCCAAGGGCTGGGAGGACCCTGAGGGTCAGGGAGCAAAGCATGAGGTGTCTCAGGGGGTGGGGGAGGCAATGGGAAGTTCAGGGCAGATGGACCTGGGCCAGGGCTAAGTCTTCCAGGGCCTCCCCCAACCCTGAGGCACCCCATCTTTGTTTAATGACCCCGTGCAGTTGTTTAACACTTAAAGTAGGGGGGGTCATTAAGCAAGACCATCTCACTTTTTTTTATTGAAAAGTTTTAAAATACATTTTATCTTTAACAATCCCCCCTCCCCCTCCCCCACCTATCCCTCCCTACCCCTCCCCCCCTTTCCCTCCTCCCCCCCCCCCCGACTTCCCAGAGCTAAGTACAGGGTATAAAAACAAAGAACAATCATAAGCATCCATATGCTACCAACAATAAATTCTTAAATCTATCACTCTCTAGCTCATATAAGATAACTACAAGCAATACTAATATTTCATATAGAAAGAAAAAAAATTGAAAGGAAGACTTATTCAAATGCTAAATGAAACTTTTTAGTCCCATATTTGTTCTGGATATATTCAATCCATTTTTCCCACTCCATAATATAACGTTCTTGCGAATGATCTTTCAAATAAGCTGAAATCTTTGCCATTTCTGCCAGGTCAGAAACCTTTAAAGTCCATTCTTCTACAGTCGGCAGTTCCTCCTTCTTCCAATATTGACCTATTAAAAGTCTTGCTGCTGTGATTAAATTCAACATCAACTTAGTGTCCACAACAGTAGCATCTGCAATTATACCCAACAAAAAGAATTGCGGATCTTCTGCATATTCCACCAAATTTTTATCCAAAAAGCCTTGACCTTTTTACAGGTCCACCATATATGAAAATATGTTGCATCTTCGCCACCACACCTCCAACATTTTGGCTGATAATTCGGATACATACTTGCAAGCTTTTTAGGATCCAAATGCCATCTATAAAACATTTTATAAAAGTTCTCTCTTAGATTTTGAGCTTGTGTAAATTTTACGTTCCTCACCGAGATCTTTTCCCACGTGTCCATTGTAATAACTTCTTGGATATTCTGGGCCCATTTTATCATACAATCTTTAACAAGTTCTGTTTCTGAGTCAATTTCTATCAATGCAAGATATATCCGTTTGATATGTGCTGGACCCTGATTTCTAATTTGCTTTATCAAATTTTCATCAGTCATTGCAAAACCAGTTTTCTGATCTTCTTTCCACCTGGCCCGTAACTGAGTATATTGAAACCAGGTTTGAACAATCTTCTCATCTTGCAAGAGGTTATACGATTTTAAACACCATACACTTCTTTCCAAGCTTAAAATCTCCTTATACGTAGTCACGTCATGTTTGAAACCAACATTTATGTTTTCTATTGCGTGTTTTGGAATTGCCCACAATGGCATCTTACAGTCTAACTTATGTCTATACTTCTTCCAAACTCTCAACAATGCCTGTCTTAAAATATGCACTTTAAACACATTATCTACCTTCTTATCATACAACAAATATGCATGCCAGCCAAATAACAAGTCGTGGCCCTCAAGATTTAATAATCTCTCTTGTGTCAAATTAATCCAATCACTTATTCCTGCTAACGCAGCAGCTTCATAGTATAATTTAAGATTGGGCATTTTAAGACCACCTCTTTCACGAGTATCCTGCATAATCTTAAGTTTAACTCGTGGCCTTTTCCCTGCCCAAACAAATTTATTGATACCCCGTTGCCATTCTTCCAAATTAGAATCTTTCTTAAGAACCGGTATCATTTGAAATAAGAATAAAAATTTAGGCAGGACATTCATTTTCACTGCTGCGATTCTTCCCAACAAAGACAATTGCAATTTTTCCCAACTCTCCATTTCTTTTTGAATTTTTCCCCATAATTTTTCATAGTTATTTTTATATAACTTTGTATTAGAGGGTGACAAAAACACCCCCAAATATTTGACCCTTTTAGCAATCTCAAATCCAGTTAATCCTTCTAAAAGAGCCTTTTGCGATACCGTCATATTTTTGGCCAGAATTTTAGTTTTTTGTGCATTAACTTTAAATCCAGAAACCTTCCCATATTGTGTTATTATCTCCATCAGGTCCACAACAGAGTTTTCTGGCTGGGTCACTGTAACAACCAGATCATCTGCAAACGCCCTCAATCTATAATCCTGATCTCTAATTTGTATACCCTTAATTCTTTCCGAATTCCGTATTTTTACTAGTAATATCTCCAATGTTAGCAAGACCATCTCACTTAATGGCCATCACTAACTCTGACCATAATGGGCAGGCTCCATTAGGATTGTATCTCAAGGACTATCTGTATGCATATTTATGAAGATGAAAATGGTCAAATAAAAATTATCAAAGGAGAGAAAATTCTTGCAAAACGTAACTGTTAACAAAACAAAAATGAAATCATTCAACCCTCTGCACATAAAGAATTTGATTTGATTTGACTCTCCAAGTGGTCAGAAGTACCTTCTAGTTTCAATATTTGCTGTATGTTCAGAAGAATTCTACAAAAACCAGGTAGTGTGCTCAGAAACGTGACTGAATTTAAGCAGTTGTAACAAAAATACAGAACCCCTACTAGGGTTTACTGTACATGTAAGTTGCTGTTGAAATACGGTTTGGAGACTGAAGAACTGGAAGATTGCACGTTCAGAAGTTAAGGAAAACAACTGATATGCAGCGATGACTTTCCATTATTACACTGAAATGTGGGAATGACCTCGAGAGACGGGGGAAGAGATGCTGCCTAGGGAGTGATCAGATAAGAGAGGGCATAGCCTGCAGCTGTAGAATGGGCAAAGAAAGAAACTCAGAAAGGAACCACCCTAACTTATCAAGCAGAAAAAGAGATGGCAGGAGGCTTGTATTTTCATATTTGCAAGGTTTTGTTAATGTAGCCTGTTTCCTGTCTGGTCTACCTTTGTGGTTGACAGTTAGGTAAAGTATATTGCGAAAGAAATTTCCTTAATGTTTCTCATTGAAAAATGGAGCAAAGCAAAATTCACAGATATAATTTATATTTTCTGTGTACTTGTTACACTTTTAAAGCAACTCTTATATTAAAAAAAATAATGCTCTGTTTTTGGTATCAATTACAGGAACCAGGCTCTTGACAGGATAGCCCCGTCAAGTTAGAATAATCCTGATCCTGATGGCACTACCTTGATTGCCAGTAGACTTCTGGACCCAATTAAAGTGCTGATAATCATCTTTAAAGCTGTTTACCGCACATCAGTGGAATATACTTGGCAACGCCTTGCCAGAATTGAATCTGCCCAACTAGTCCAGTCATCAAAAAGGCCTGTTACAGATTCTCCTTTCTCAAGAAGTACATGGGGCGTTGGTCAAATTAACAAGCTTTCTCAGTGGTGATCCCCATTCTGTGGAACACCCTTTACTCGGAAATACAGGACTACTAGCAGTCCTGTTTCAGCAGGAGTTTAGCCCTTAGCATACTTTAAGCCACAGGGTGTCAAATGATATTTCTGATTGTTCACCGGGCTTTCTCATTATTCTGTCAGGAGCATTACCAAGAAAGCAAGATTATCATAGTCAACTGAAAAGAGCAAGGAGTGAAGTTATAGAATCTTAGACATAAGGCACATGTATCTTAGCTTTCATTTATCAGTGAGAGGTATTCAGTCAGTGGGGGAATTCAATATTTCCTTTGATCTTATTTCTAACTAAGTCCTGGTTGAATGGGGCGGGTCATTTAATACCACAAAAGGGACCATCTGTTTTGTTCTGCAACATTATAGAAATATCTATTTTCTTTCCCAGGGCCAGAGAAGTACATCAAAAATCGAATACTATATTTTTATTTCTTTGTTCTTCTTTCCGTGAAGGAGAGTCACTCCCTATTGATTGGAGTAGGCCATTAATATTGCAAATAAATAAATAGGCTTCCGGTTCCAGAATTTTGGTGCTCCCAGACGCACAAGGGAATCGCTCCTCATGTCACCTGGATTTCTTCATTGGGGGGCCCTGTAAAGGGGTCGAAAGTCATCCTGTAGGGGCAATGAGCAGGGGAGAGGTCTCTCCAGTTGGCGGTAGAAGGGTGGCGGCCCTCCCATTGGCTTGGAGCTACTCTCCAAACTGAAGAAGAAAGGATCGGGCACTCCCATGGCCCATCATTTAGCCATTTCCTGCCAAAGCCAAAAGCACAACAAAGCACTTGAAAGCACTTGAAAACTGGGTGAGAATTGCCTTCTTGCTTTCCTAATTGTCTACTTTCCTTGCCAAAAGCTTCTCAAATTTGCTTCCCCCTGTGACGAGAGAGGGAAGGGATTTTTTTCCCCACCCTCCTTAAGAGCAGCCTTTGTCTACATTGGGAGAGAAAAGAAAAAGCCTTGTATTAAATTATACTGATTTATTGGACTTACTGCCTTTCCACTTTTGGCCCAAAATTCCTATATTTACAGAAATGGACTATTCTACTTATTAGCCTAAAGGAGACATAAATAAATAAATAAATAAATAAATAAATAAATAAATAAATAAATAAATAAATAAATAAATAAATAAATAAAAAAGATACTGTCTAAAAAGGTTCTGAAGTACTCTGGTGATATCTAGTGAATACTATTGGCAAACAAGCTTGCCTACATTTTGGACTGACCTTGGCATTAAGATAAAAACCTGAAACAGGTGGAGATGAATTTGGTTTAGACTTATGGAGTTGGACTCTTACTGATTTTTGTTTGAAAAATAGCCTCCACCAAGGACTATTTATAATTATTACAAAATGGAGAAGGATCAGCCACAAACCTCGCTTGACTATAACCTTATACTTGAAACAATCTACAGAGTCACTGAGATGTCTATCTCCAGATTTAATAATTTACATGCCAATATTAAGTCACAAATTGAAACCCAGACTGCAACTAAAGAATTTACACTTCAGAATATAACAAAATTGGAATATATTACTATTGAGACAGAGGAATATAAGCAACAACTATCCAAAGAACTGACAACTTTAAAAGTACAAGGAACTATCACTATGGCAAATAACCTTAAGGACCAACAACATACTATGGGAAAACGTATTGTGCAAGATAGTGATGCTAACATAGAGGACATGGAAGATCAACAAAGACAGTTTCCTGAAAGCCTGGATAGCCAAGCATTAATTACAAAATTGAATAAGACTCTCTATTTAAAGCAGATGAACCCAGACGGAAGAGGAATCCAGACCCCAACTGGAGCAAATACAGAGACTAGAACTAACAGGGCAACAACATAATGATTACAAATGGTTTGGTTTTTGTGGACCACTGATGGCTAGATGGCTTCCTTCGGTTCAAATAATATGTATTGGAGCGAAGGGAGACTTATCTGGCAATTCAAAGGCCTTGGTCTGGAAACCTGATTGGCAAAAAAAAAGCCAGAGTTAGATTTTAAAAATGAGTTCTTAGAGAACCACTAAAGGTTATCCTTTTAGTACCGTATTTTCCGGCGTATAAGACAACGGGGCGTATAAGACGACCCCCCCAACTTTTGAGATGATTTTCAGTCTTATAAGCCGGAAAATCGCATGGCAGGCTGGCGGGAGCCGGCAGGGCAGTCCTGCGCACGCGCGCACTCCCCGGCTGCTCCTTAGCAGCTGGGGAGTGCGCACGTGTGCAGGACTGCCCTGCCGGCTCCCGCCAGACGCTCTTCCCTCTTGAGGCAGCATCGCTCCCTGGCTCCTAAGGAGTCCTCGGGGATGCTGCCTCAAGAGGGAAGAGCATCGGACGGGAGCCGGCAGGGAAGTCCTGCGAGGGTTTGCAAGACAACCAGCAGCTGCCAACCCGAATTATTTCCTGATGAAGACAGAACAAACCCCCGAAGCGGCAACAATGGGCGCTTCTCTTGAAACGACCATAATACAACGGCCAATACCAAGTATGCACGGGGGGAGGAGAGGAGAGGAGAGAAAAAGAACGGAAGCCCAGCATTTGTCTAGAGCTGCCTTAAAGCTTCTTAGGAAAAGAGGGGAGAGCCTCTCACCGAGGACACGACGGCAGTGCCCTCTCACCTTCCAGCGTACAGGCATGACTCTTCGCCTGCCTGGAACTAGACGTGGACAGCGAAAACGTGCAAGTCTTCTAAGGGGAGAGAAAAGAAGGCGGTTGCGGTGGAAGCAGAGAAAGACGCAACAACTGTAAACAGGCGTTTCCTTGACAAAAAGCCCCGCAGCCTACTTGGCTCCTGCCTTCAGGCGCCTGCGCGAGAAGTCACCAATCAGAGCCTGCACGCGCGTTTGCCTTCGACGCCCCTCTGACTCTTCCCTTTCCAACTGCCGGCGGGCTTACTTGAGCAGGAGCGCTTTCTTTGCTAGCGGGGGAAGAGTAGTCGCGCGTCCGAGGGGAGAGGGAGGGAGGGGTTAATGTTGCTCTCTTCCCTCTTGGACAGATCTCTATAATCGTTGTTGAATTCCTCCTTTGGGTGCTTGTAACTGCTGTAGGATAAGGTGGGTTTATGTTTATACGCAGATTCGTGTCCAAATAAACCATTGGTGAATGGGATGACCTTTTGATACTTACCCCAACCCCCCAAACAGATTGTTGAAATAAAATGAGGCAGAGATGAGCATCACTCCGGGTGCCTTAATGTGTAATTAATACCGCTTCCCTTCCACGTTGCTTAGTCTTAATTCATGAAGCAAAGGAGGATTTGGAGAATTGGAAAGGAGGACGAATGGGGGCAATGCAGGACAGTTGAGGCAGCATCCCCGAGGACTCTTTAGGAGCCAGGGAGCGATGCTGCCTCAAGAGGGAAAAGCCTCGGGCGGGAGCCGGCAGGGCAGTCCTGCACACGCGCGCACTCCCCAGCTGCTAAGGAGCAGCCGGGGAGTGCGCGCGTGCGCAGGACTGCCCTGCCGGCTCCCGCCAGACGCCAGACGTTGATTTTCCGGCGTATAAGGCGACTGGGCGTATAAGACGACCCCCCAACTTTTGAGGTGATTTTCATGGGTTAAAAAGTTGTCTTATACGCCGGAAAATACGGTAATAAGTGACCTATCAGGATCTAAAACAGAAAATGTTTATGAGATAGAACTAGAATGTGTTTATGTATCTATTAGGCTTATTTTAGACATAATTTGTGCACTGACATAATGGAAATTTGGTTTATAGATCCCACGTTTGAAGTTAAAAGACGTTTAATTATTCTATTTAAGAATTAAGAATTAGCTAAAATTTAAAACAGAATCTGGGTGTGTATAAATAGTTGTAGATTAATAAACATAGGCTGTGGTCCTGTCAGTAATGTGTGATGTATTAGGATGTGAAACAGACAATGTTTATTAGGTAGAACATAGCTATTCAGCCACCGTGGACATGTTACATGCTATAGTTTTTGCTGTAATGAAATAAGGGAAATTTGGGTTGTGAATATTATTTGGGATGTTAAAGGCTTAATTTGAATAATATAATTAAAATTAAAATTAGGTAAACTTTAATAACAGGACATAGATATATCTCAATGAAATTGAATTGACAAATTTCTAACTGGTTGTACGAAATGTTAAGGGAAATTGAGAAGATGTTTTGATAATTTAACTTGAATTATGTACTGAAAACTCTGTTACTGAATCTCTGATTACCCAGTCATCATGATGCTGCGTAAATATGTAGATTTTAACTGAAAAACCAATAAAACTTGTTAAAAAATATTGCAAATAAATAAATAAATTCTATCCTCCCGCAATTAGACAGCAAATACATCTCATTATAAGAGATTTCATTATTTCCTTGGGTGCCTAATTTTAATTGGTTGTTTCACAGCATGTTCTTTTCTTTTTCAGGTTCATTGCTTTTTAAATTGTTCCTTATGTTTGGTTTTGGCATTTTCTTCCCTTGCTTCTAAATGTAGTTTGATTTGTATAGGCACATCCGCTGTGATCAACTTGTCAAAAGTGTTCATTGCTCCTTTCTGCCAACTATAACTTGCATTGTTCTCTGCCAAACATTCTATTGCTATTGACTGTTGATTGACGAGAACAACCTCAGTTCAGAATTATTTTGCCAAACATCTGCCACTATTCTCTCTTCCAATTTAGAGAAGGAGTGTTTTCAGAGGGGAGACCCATCCATCTCGCCTATAATTAATGTTTAATGTCATCCTGTATCTTGAAGTCTTTCCAACAGCTGCAACTCTAGCCTTGCCCGCCTCTGTATGCATTGTAAAGACAAGTTTGTCCTGTATTTCTGATATTGATGATTCAGAATAGGGAGTTTTGTGGGAGATGTCATGGGCCTAGTCACTGGGATGCACTGCAGTTTTACTCTCTTCTCAAGGGACCTTGTACAAAGTTGCTTATAGGCTGCTTTTTTAGCTTTGAACAGGTCTGTCTAAAATAGAACGAAATTCACGCAGATGATATGAAATCCTTTCCTCTTGTCAGACTCAATCTGGTATGAGATCAAAGGATCCAAAGCTTTCTGTAGATTCACTTATGCTAAAATCATTATCTCTCCCATTTTTTAACTAGAGCTGGGTTCCTTTTTGACATTCCATTTTTCCCAACTTCCTTCATGCATCAGAGTACATCCAGGCAACCAGTTTAAAGTACTTTCCTCCATCCATGATTGCTATTTTCCATCAGTAAGTGAGACTATCCTGACTGTTTTAAGATGGGGCAAGTTAGGAAAGTGATTGATGGAATGCCTGCTGGTGAGAAAAGTATCCATTAATTGTTCTCTCTAACATGGGAAGGAGATCATCAGCTGGAATCTGATCTGTGGAGTAATGGGGGGGATGCTTTCCACCAAGAAACTATTACTCATTCATTCACTCACAAACACACACACACACACACACAGAAGATCACTTCATCATTCATTATGTGACCCATTTTAACACTATTACCTTCTCATTCTTTCATCTGCCTCCATCAGCTCCATCTCTGGCTCCATCATTTCTCTGCCATTGGCTCCATCAGTAGCTCTATCCTATGCTGTATCATCAGCTGCTCTTTCATCTTCTCTATTTTCACCCACTGCCATCATCTACTGTGGCACCTGCTCCTTCATCTGTTGTATCACCCCTGCTGTTATCTGCTCTATCATTTGTTCCATTGTTGCTCCTCACTGGCTCTAGTCTAGTGTCTGCCCTGGCCCCTGCTTTACTGGTTTCTCCAGTGCTTGCTCTGATTCATCTCTTGCTCCTCTGTCTTGTTCTATTGCTCTCTTGTGTGTCTTTCTCTTGCTCTCTTATTAGTCCAGCGAGGTAATCCAGACAAGAAGCACTAGCTCTCTCTTTATTGCAAGTTTATATTAATAGAGTACTGCAAGACTGAAAGAATTTCTCCCCTCCTCACCTTAAACCACAGGTCTGCAACCCGCAGCTCCAGAGCCTTATGCGGCTCTTTCAGCCATCTCCTGCGGCTCCCAGTCCTCTGCCATGTGCAGTCCCCCCCAAAAAAGTGGGACTAAAAAAGTTCAACCAATTAATTCAAATATGCAGGGTAGGTGCATATCTCGCCTTGGCTCCACTCTTCAGTCAAACCCTCTTCTGCACATGCGCACACATTTTTTGCAGCTCCCAGTTTTTCCTTTTGTGAGGGAACCAGTTCCAAGTGGCTCTTTCACTGTTTCAGGTTGCTGACCCCTGCCTTAAACTCTTGAGGAAACTAGGCAGGGTCCCTTCTGAAACTCATGCTGCACCCTCACTCCTTCTGTGGACTGAGATATCTTTTATGCTGGTTATTCAGTCAGCAGCTTTCTCTCTGGTCTCCCAAGGTCATTCCTACCATCTTATACTTGCTCCTTCTGTGGCTCTCGCTAATGCCGAATTTCTTGTTTACTATCTTGCTTTGTTCTAAAAATTGCTGCTGGAAACTCTCAGTGGGTAATGTTTCCCAGTTAAGCCAATGTTGCTCTACTGGACCAGCTGTAGAGTCAATTCCATTATCTACAAGAATAGATAAGCCCCAAAATGGTTTCACATCAGATGCTCACTGCCGGATCGTGCACGTCATCATATCAAAATTGCCATGGAGGTAAGTTGAGGGGGCATGCCCACAACAGCCCCAAATGATCACTATCATCACCACAGTCATTGCCAAAATGTCACAAACTGAACATATAGCAGGCATGTGCTGGGAAAAGATGGAAAACATCACTTTAACACTAGCTGCCAAGAGTTGTTGAGAGTAGGGTGACATACAAGTTTATTATTATCTGTCCAAAATATTATCCAACAAAATTAAATTTAATGTGGAGAAAAACAAGGTTTTATACTTAGGCAGGAAAACTAAAAGTACAAGTACAGATTAGGCAAAACCTGGCTTTAAAACTGTGAAAGGGACCTTGGAGTGCTAGTAGACGATCGCTTAAATATGAGACAGCAGTGTGTGGCAGCAGCCAAAAAAGCTAATACAATCCTTGGTTGTTTAAACAGAGGCATAGAATCAAAATGACATGAAGTATTAGTACAACTTTATAAAGCCTTAATAAAGCCACACCTGGAATACTGCACCCAGTTTTGGTCATCAAATTACAAAAAAAGATGTTGAGACTTTGGAAAAAGTGCAAAGAAGAGCAGCTAAGATGATTAAAGGCCTGGAGTCTAAAACATAAAGAATGATTGCAAGATTTGAGTTTGGCTTGTTAAGAGAAAAGAAGGACTAGGTGGGACATTGTAGCAGTATTCTAGTATTTGAGAGGCTGTCACAAACAGAAGGTGGTCAATTTATTTTCCAAAGCACCAGAGGGCAGGACAAGAAGCAATGGATGGAAATTAATCAAGGAGAGAAGCAACCTGGAATTAAGGAGAAACTTCCTAACAGTGAAGACAATTAACCAGTGGAACAGCTTGCCTTCAGAAGTTGTGGGTGCTTCGTCACTGGAGGTTTTTAAGAAGAGACTGGACAGTCACTTGTCTGAAATAGGATAGGGTCTCCTGCTCAAGCAGGACTAGAAGACCATCTCTATGATGATTGATTGATTGATTGATTGATTGATTACAACAATGTGATGTCACAGCTGCCAGTTCTTTAGCTGAGGCTGGCATTCATATGCATCAAGTTCTTCCCAAGAACCTAGGATGTTGTAATGTATCAGTATTGTGTATGTTGGATCCAAGTAGTATGGCCTTTTGCAATTGATTGATAAAAAATTTGTCAATGTGCAGATTTTTAAAGTGCTGTTCAAAATAACTACTGGAACTATCACAGACAGTTTATGCCATAATCTTTCAGTTTCAATTATCAGGTCTTGATACTTTATGACCTTTTCCAATTTTTTTTTTTCTGTTCTGATATTGCCACATCAATTATCCACTTTCTTCTTTTGTATGTTACAAATTCTTCATCTGTATGTTACAAATTCAAGACTTTATCAGACTGCATTCAGAAATCCCACCATATTTTCAGCTCATTTTCAATTACGTTTTCAACTAAATGTTCCCACCAATTTTTCATTACTGGCACATGATAATTTTTACAGATGTTTCAGTAAATAATGCATATCATGAACTAGTGTGATCTTTTTGCACAAGCTGATCTACTGTTTCTTCTTCTTTGCAGAATCTACACTTTGAATCATTTGATGATTTTTTTTTCAATTTTGGACTTGACTGCATTAGTTCAAATAGCTTGCTTTTATGCATCCAAAATCAAGCCTTCCATTTTTAATTTTTTAATGTTCCAGTTATAACCATTGCCAGTCTTTTATCTTTACCGCTTATTATGGCGTTGCACTCAAAGTGCCTATTGCCATTGGTACTATCACTGTTTTCTCTTGCCACTGTCATTCTACTTATATTTGCAGGTCTTTGTATTTTGTGTTTTTCTCCTGTTCTTTCTCTTCTATTTTGCTATCTCCAGGTACTATAACAGCCACTTTTTTGTGTTTCTTATGAACAATTGTGTTGATGATAGGTGGCAGGTGCTTGTCTACTTGAATGCTAAAATTCCAGGGCGCTTTAGTATCTTTGTTTTCTGTTACTTTGTCAATTTTGCAGTCCCACCCGTTGTTGTGCATGCAGGCAACAAATGTATTTCTTGCAGATATTCCAATGTACCATTGTTACTACTTTAACATGCAGTTGTTTGTACTCAGTTTGTGCAATCTTCTTGCAACAGCTAACTATAATAATAATAGTTATCCAGGTGTTTAGACTGGATTTGGCATTTTTATCTACCTCTTGAATATTATCATTATTAATTACTATATAAATTTACACCACTTGAGCTATGCATTGGAGATGAGATAAAGTTTGGATTGTGAGGATGTATCCTTAAAGAACAACAAGCAAAGCATCTTCTAGCTATCGTTAAGAGAAACGTATGGATGTCCCTATAGTCACATGCAAGACTCTGCAATTTGAATCTTAGTGAGTCAGGGCTGAATCACACAATCAGGTTATCCCAGTGCAATGATGGACACTAATTGTTTCTTGATATTAGGAACACATGATGTCATCCTCTACTCTCCTCCCATCCACTGAAAAGGCCACCTCCATCTATCACCCAGTCTACATCAAAAGTAGCAATTTCCAGCTCAATGCTGGCTCAAGTCATGGGATCTAATTCTCCTGCTGTACTTCACTGGATTAAAGGCAAACTCCCTTCACTACATCTGGCAACTGTGTACTATGACAGGAACACCCTCATCCCTCTGGCTACCAGACAGGGCTCTCCATGGCTATTTCATCTCAGATTGCTGAATCAGTAAAGCGCTGGCCTTTTTTTTCACAGGTTCACTGCTGGAACAGTGAAAGTTGAACATTTTCCCCCCCACACACAAATTCCTTAATAGAGGGAGTGGAATGCATCAGTCAGAGGCCAACAGAACAGCAGGCCATCAGTGGTGGCCAAAATGGAGCGAAAGGTTCGAAAATGGAAAGAGATTTCTTAAACCAGCTGCTTTTCCAGCCATTTTCCACAAAGAATCCAAGCAATTGCAGTGTGGAAAAACCCACAGCCAAAATCTAATGGATTTTCATGGATTCTGAAAATCCACATGCAAAGGTACTGCCACATGGATGTAGTTGCAGGTATCCCCTGCTAGCCATCTTTAGCCATAATTATTGTTATTATTATGGTTCCAAAGTCAAGCAGATGCTTAAGTGGAATTTGGCAGATAAGATGTTGTGGTTTAATAATATTATAGGCATCACTGCAGTATATAAGCTCTTCCATAAAGCTGCCTTTTGCAATTGACCTGATTTTCTCAATGCCAAGGATTTTCAAGCAGCACTCTGGGTGTTTTGGGATTGCACCCAAAGCACCTATTACTATTGGTAATCTTTGCTTTACTTTGCCACAGGCATTCTTCTTCTGCTTGCAGATCTTTGTATTTTGTGATTTTCTCCAGCCCTTTCTCTTCTGTTGTGCTGTTGCCAGGTACTGCAATGTCCACTTTTGTTGTTTACAAATGAAAGCAAATACACGTATTCCAGGATAATGTTGCAGGATCCAATTTGAGTCAGTCACTGGGACTAGAGGTTTAGCCTTCCAAGCTTTCAGACTCATGCTGGAACCCATCCTCAGGGAATTTCTCTCTCCAGAATATGTACACAGGTTTACTGTCAGTTTATCAGGTTAAGTTTATCAGGAGCTGAGGGTACAGCAGCACAAAGAGGCAACAACCAATGACTTAATAGCCAGCTATCAACTCCCCAATTAACAACTAAAAGCCACACACAACCAGGAACCACATAAATACTCCGCATAGAACATCTAATGCACACATTCTGGAAAGGGAGATATTCCTTGAAGATGGGCTCCAGCATAAGTCCAAAAGCTTGGAAGACTAAATCTCTGGTCCCAGTGACCAACTAAGATTGGATCCTGCAACTTTTATTTATTTATTTATTTATTTTATTACATTTATATACCGCCCTTTCCGGAAGGACTCAGGGCGGTTTACAAGGTGATTAAAAGAAAAAATACAAAAGTTAAAAACAATTAAAAAAAATTATATCCGTCCCTGAACAAATAAAACCCCAGTTAAAATTAAAATTAAAATTAAAATTAAAATTAAAATTAAAATTAAAATTAAAATTAAAATTAAAATTAAAATTAAAATTAAAATTAAAATTAAAATTAAAATTAAAATTAAAATTCTCAGCCTGGGCCAGAGAGCTCGAAGAGCCAGGTCTTCAGGTCCCGGAGGAATGAACGGAGGTCGGGGGCAGTCCTAAGCTCCACTGGCAGCTGATTCCAAAGGGCAGGCGCACCCACTGAGAAGGCCCTATCCCTGGGTGTTATCCGCCAGCAATCTCTTACCGGTGGCACCCTGAGAAGACCCTCCCTGTGGGAGCGCGCTGGACGAAGGGAGCTTGATGCCGGCAGCAGGTGTTCCCTCAAATATCCCGGACCCAAGCCATTTAGGGCTTTATAGGTCATCACCAGCACCTTGAATCTCACCCGGAGGGCAACCGGGAGCCAATGCAGCTCACGGAGTAGAGGTGTTACATGGGAGTATCAGGAAACCCCCATCACAACTCGCGCGGCCGCATTCTGCACCAGCTGAAGCCTCCGAGTGGTCCTCAAGGGCAGCCCCATGTAGAGAGCATTGCAGTAGTTTAAACGGGAGGTCACGAGCGCGTGACTGTGTGTAGGGCATCTCGGTCCATATAGGGTCGCAACTGGCGCACCAGGCAAACCTGGGCAAAAGCCCCCTCTGGTCACGGCTCCTATATGGTCTTCAAAATTGAGTCATGAATCCAGGAGGATGCCCAAGTTGCGAGCCCTATCAATGCAGGGTAACACCTCACCCCCCATCGTTAGAGGTGGAATAGTCTGGTTAGCCCGAGTTGCCGATATGCACAGCCACTCAGTCTTGGCAGGATTGAGACGAAGCCTGTTTCTCCCCATCCAGACCTGGACCGCCTCTAGGCAACGGGACATCATGGCGAGGGCATCGCTGGGTTGGTTCTTTCTTTTCAACAATTGTTAAATCTGGTGTGTTGTGTGGGAGATAATTATCTGTTTGAATTCTAAAGTCCCAGAGCATTTTAGCTTCTTCATTTTCTATTACTTTATCCATTTTGTGGTCCCACCAGTTCTTTCTTGTGGGCCAATGGTATTTATTGCAGATATTTCAATGCACCCATTGTTTCTACTTTGTCATGCTATTATTGTGGTCACACAATCAGCCAGAAATTATGTATTATACATAATACAGAAATTATGCATGCGCGCACACACACACACACACACGTTCAACTCAAGGCATGACCTTTGTGTCCCCACAATCCTGTGTTGAGCAAAGTCTGTTCATTCATTATGTCTACTTTCTCTCACTTGTGTTTGCCAGAACCCTTTTGTAATATTGTGCTGCTTGTTTCTAAGACACTCTGAATGCTTTATAAACATTAATTTGCAGAGCCTCTTACAAGGCAGGCCTGCAGCAGGATATGCACAGAAATGGGGACACCCAATTACCTAAGTGAGAAACTAAATGACAAGAATGAGCCACACAGAATGTCCTGACAATGACTAACTTCCAGCCAGATTAAAGATTTATACTGGAGGATATACTGTGATTTCCTATGTCAAGATGAGGGGTGTAAAGTAAGTTAGCTATGAATAGTATGATCTGACATACTGATTTGTCATAATCAGTCAAAAAGGATTCCAGCAGTAAGGGCTTCATAAGAAGTAATTGCTTTTTGGCAAAATATTGCCACATACAAACAAACCCTGGATATAGATGGTACCCAGGTTTTGGGTGAAGCGCTTTCTGCACACAGCGTCTGAGATTCTTTAACTCAATCTCCCATCCGAGAACCAGGAATCCTCCTTCTCTTGTGTTGTTCCATTGAATGATGGCCCCTCCCCATGAAAGTTCTCACCAGTGCAAATGTCTCCAAAGTGAGGGGCTCCTTCCTGTTACAGCAAAGAGAAAGAACTAGGTCAACATTCTTCAGTCTGAAATCGCCAGTTGTCTCAGACAGCAATCCCCGGAATTCCCAGTTTTAGGCTAGCTGGGGATTCCTGGAGTTTGTCATTTGTTCCAAAGATGCCAGCTTGATGGAATCTGTGCTAGGATAAATCACAATGTTTCTGACTTGGTATAAACTGTGCCCTTATTTCAGAGATTTTCCACATGTTATTTTCTCTATCGGTCAATTCTCTTTTTTTGGTTTTGCTTTTAATTTGGTGAGGAAATAACTTATATGAGCGATGTAATAAAGTGTCAAGTGCAGCAAGCTGGAGCTGCTGTTTGTGGCTCTGTGTGCAGCTTATATCAGAGGCTGGCTCAGTTCAGTGATTTCCAAACTTTGACAAGTTTAACATAGGTGGACTTCAACTCCCAAAATTCCATGCTGGGGAACTGTGGAAGTTCAAGTCCATCTATTGCAGGGGTGTCAAACTCAATTTCATTGAGGGCCGCATCAGCATTGCAGTTGCCCTCAAGGGGGCCAGGTGGATGTGGCCTGGGTGGGCATGGCCTACTGGGTGGGCATGGCTAGAGTGCTTATGGCCTACTGGGTGGGCGTGGCCAGCTCTACCTCGTTCGCGTCAAGGGTGCCTATGGGGGCCTGGGCAGGAGTGGGACAGATCTGAGGGTCTCTGGCAGGAGGAGGGTCTCTGGGCCAGGGCCAAGGCAGTGGGGGCCGTTCCCTCACTGTTTTCAGGATGGCTTCGCGGGCCACATGAAACTACTTTACGGGCCGGATCCGGCCCCCGGGCCTACTGGTTGACATGTCTGATCTATTGTAAACTTGCCAAGTTTGGAAAAAACTGGTTTAGTTTTCCTGACTTTTCTGAGGATAGCTTTAAGTACTTTGTATACTAAAAGAAAGCTGTGCAGATGCTAAGAAGACAACGGATGGAAAATGCCACTTGTAACATGTCACACATTATGCTCCCAACTGGCACTATTCCACCCATGCGGTTAGATCACTCCACCCATTTTTTAAAAAGTAGTAGGCTACTTGACATAAAACGTTGGATAAAACATTATTCCAGAGAAACACAGAATACAATGGTAATCGTAATAATTATAAGACAGGAATGTCTTTGACACTGTGGCTCTTCAGATAAAGGAGTGGGAGAGAAGCTGGTATGTTTATGAGTGTAAATTCTAATACTACATGGTTCATTTCATCGTCATTTTCCCCCAGTTTTCAAGAGTTTTTCCCTAGCGAAGCCCTTTTGACAGAGCGTTGCATGGGCTCGAGCTCCCTCTAAAGGCCTTTGGTGGAAGTACACTTTATAGCCTAGCAATGCATTTCATACCGTATTACCTGCTCAGGATTGATCAGAGCTTCCATTTAAATTACCTCTTTCTTTTCCATCCTGGGTCTTGCTCTTTTGTTGCTTCAGGAAGTAGTTAAGACAGGATTCTTAACTCTCTGCAATCCCAGCAGCAAGTTCAGGCCCTTTTCTTTGGTATGGTGGTATTGTAAATACTTCCATGTATTAATTGGTTCTTACAGCTGGATATGTTATATACTCAAAGTTTATTCATTTACTTATTTAATAAACTTACATGGCTGCTCATGTCACTGATTGTGACTCTGGGAAACATACAACAATCACTTATTTAATTGCTGGACTTTAAACATTCTGCCTAGGTCTGTTTCCCATCCTGAGCCATTTTAAGATGTGTGAACCAGCTCCCAGAATACCCTGACTGGGATATTCTGGGAGTTGAAGTCCACACATCTTAAAATGGCTCAGTCTGGGAAACGCAGGCCTAGATTGTCATAGGTAATACTTTCTAAACTAGGGGGGGGGATCTGACACAGTGCCTTCTTGCATCACAACCTTGAATGGTTTTCATAACACGAAAATAATCCAGTTTCTGTTACAGATTTAAGAGTATGAACTAATTTTAAATGTTCAGTCTAAGCCATATGTGTTATAATTCTCCAGTTCCCTTAAAACAAAATCCACTCTCCCTTAAGGAAGGTACTAAGAAACAGTAACTATTCTGGAAAACATACAAAGGGCTCTTATTGGGGTTTTTTTTTTAAAAAATTGTTCATAATAACAATTTATAATTGTGTTATTATCACTAATAATAAAATTACAGGTGCACGGAGGAAATCACACTACTAATAATCTCACTGATTAATAAGAACGTTAAGAGTTAATTTCCTTAAAATTAGTGGGTAAAATCCAGTCACAGCATTCCGCTTGCAAATAAGTCAAATCACAATATAGTAGGCCTCTTCTTTCGCTGCCAACAAAGGGACTTAAGAAGGCAGGAAGACTGCAAGGGGTGTGTGTGTGAAAATATGAAGAGACAAGTTTGGGGTGTGTCAGGAATGAGCTTTAATTAGAAGAAAGATCAAGCCGGCACTTGCTTTTGGAAACAATGCCTTTGACATATCTCTTAGCTGCATGAAAGCAGCCAAATTGAACAGGAGTGGGTAGCACATGAGCTTAAAATCAGGGGGAGGGAGAAGACAGCCCTAAAAGTTACCTGTGCAAGATAAAACAAGTAAACCAGAGAATTGGGGCGGGGGGGGGGGGAGAGAGAAATTGTCACCACTGAGGAAAACTAGGGACTTTTGTTTTATCTAATTAGGATTTCGGGTGAGGTGCAGAAAAGATTGTAGAAAATCATTTTATTCCTATTCAGAACTTTTCTTTCTGGAGAAAGAAAAGGTCCCAATTAGACCAAGCACATTATTTCATTTCAAATAGTGGTGTAATACTCGTCATACAGGCACCTTATATAAACAAATAATAAACCAATAGACAAGGTTTCCTGACTGACTGAAGATTAGCAATCAGGAAGAAACCATATCTGAATAAAGTATATTTCAGCTACCAGGTTTCATTTCATTTCAATATTAAAGAAAACCTTCCTAGTGGTAAGATCTGTGCAATAGTAGCAGAACAACAATCTACATACAGAGAACTCTGGAGGCTTTTAAGAAGAGCTGGGTAGCCCCCATTTTGGGATATTTTAATTGAGTTTCCTGTAGAAAATGGACTAGATCAGGGGTAGGCAACCTTGGCTCTTTTATGACTCATGGACTTCAACTCCCAGAATTCCTGAGTATGCTGACTCAGGAATTCTGGGAGTTGAAGTCCATGAGTCATAAAAGAGCCGAGGTTGCCTACCCCTGGACTAGATGGTCCTTGTGGACCATTTAAACTCCACAGATATATGATCCTGGATAGCCTGTCAGCATTACATTTCAAAAATGCTGCTCTCCTTCAGAAATGGCCAAAGTTAACAGCTAGAGCAGACACCACAAGATGACACCTTGTGGTTCACTGAGCACAGAAAAACCCATTATGTTTTTAGATGCTCAAGATGGAACTTGGTTGTACTTGGCCATCTTATCAAAATGCTGGGTAGGTGGTTCATTGGTCATAGCAAAGTATAATGGTTCAATTTCTCATGAGGTTGCGCCATAGGATTACAGGCATTTTTATGAATATGTAAGTCTCAAATTGCACAGAGAGGAAGACACATGTGACACTACAACATGTTTCTTTACCTTATAAAACACGTTAACATAGAATTGAATAATATACTCCATACACACAATACACACATACACACAGAGCACAGCAGTATTGCCAAGGTGCATAACGATACTTGCTTTTTTCAACACAATAGGTTGTTGCAACTAGCAGATGTCTTATTCTAATAATATGAATTTTGTTATTAAGGAAGGTTTTTTTGAATTTATTAGGAATTGTTCTAAAAGAAGTATTGGAAGGATATTGCTGTGACTTTAAATGTGCAGTCTTCAGTTCAAATCTATTGATCCTTAACACTGTTTCCATGAGTAACAACAGAGGATTTTAAGGATGTGTTATATGTGTACTACTTCCTTAAGAGTTCTTTGCCTTCAATACAATAGGCTTTGCTTTTCCTGTAGCTTTGTGTATCACTGTTTGGAATAACACTGCTAAGCCAAAAAATGCTATTGCCTATAGGACAATCCAGGTTTATGGAGGTGGAGGTTGGGAAGAAATATATCAGTGGAACCAGTGTTATATCCTAGAACGCAATGTTTCTTAACATGGGTAACTTCTAGAAGTATGTAGTTCAGCTCCCAGAATTCTTAGCCATAGCCATGCTGGAAATTGTGTAGGAAACACTGCCATAATTTGTTCCAACCTCTAGTCATTTTGCATTTGAAGACCCAGAATTCTCAAGGATGAGAATTCACATCTGGAGGGTACCAAAGCAGTGAAACCTGCCTTATTCTTATATTGCAGTGGCATTTTTTTCTTTTCCTTTCCTGTTGAAAAGAAAAGAACAGGGCTAACCTCAATATTGGCCTATTATCTACCATATCCATGGGCATGTTGCGGGACTGACGAAGCTTTAAAAGGTTTTATCTCCCACCAGTGGAAGGACACCACTGCCAAGTTCTATCTAGTGCACTGGGGACCTATAGCAGTTTTTAGTGTTGTGTTGTAGGCCCTTGGACTCTTTT
Organism: Vipera ursinii; assembly: GCF_947247035.1. NCBI lineage: Eukaryota > Metazoa > Chordata > Lepidosauria > Squamata > Viperidae > Vipera > Vipera ursinii. The sequence continues at coordinate 153,582,810 of NC_139513.1, forward strand.
CCAGCAAAGCTAGAAGACCTTCCCTTGTCAAAAGTTACCAAACCACACCCAATAACTGTGGGTCAAGTGTCAGTCATCGTGCAACTATTCCTCTCTGCTGACAATCATCAGATCATATATTTACAAGTGTTTGTCAGCCTCCAGACAACTGCTTTCAGGGAGGAATCTGCTACAATTGTTATAATAAAGCAGTGACCTTAAACTTTGCTTCATGATCTAGAACATATAAATAACTAAGAGAATGGATTTCTCACCCAGGTACTTTGGCCACAGGATCTTGACTACCGTAAAATAAGTAGCCATGCTGACAGAGGGCGCTCTCATCCAGGGTGAGGTAATAAACATATCTGTCTGGTTGACATTCCCCACCTGGTCTACTAATAACACCTTCACCAGTTTGCCAGAAGATAGTAAGTAGGTTGCCTCACCAAAACCCAAAGGAATGATTTTAGTGGACTACAAAAAAGTATTGTCCGTGCTACTCTTTGGAGAAAGTAACCTAATAAAACTCAGCACTTCCCCCCACCACTTTTTTTTATTTTTGCACTGTCATGTGAATAAATGCGAGCAGCCCAAATTAGCTTACAAAGAGCCTTTCAGCAAGCAGGACAACCCAGGGACGGGATGTAAATTCCTTTCCTTAGTGTTTTCTTTAACAGAGATTTACTGCTGGGTGTGGACCTAGCAGCTGCCAAGTTTGTGTCTCCCCACGTCAGGAGAGTGGGAACCAAAACCTGGGCTGGCACCACACCCAGATGCTGCTATTGCTTTCAAAACAGGCCCAGCAGCTTGCATGGCCTAGTCTTTGGTAACTGCCTCACGTTCCCAGTGCCTCCTACCTTTACTGGGTGTGATAGAGGGAAGCTTCTTTGGTGTGGATCCTGGGGTAGCCCAGGTTGAGCCTGCATCAGCAGAATTCCTCCGTATTTATTGCCCTATAGGCAAAGTGTCCTCATGGCATAAAGATGTGTTTTAGTGGGAAAAGAGCTATCTTTCCAAGCAGCTGGTTAATGGTCTGTCCACTTTACCATGAAAACACAGAGATTCAGGGTCAGAAAAGAAGGAGCTTTCAGGATGATAGATCTTTGGAATCTGCAGATCTTGTCACCGTGGTAAAGAGGAACAGAGCATGTCCTCCACTCTGCCCAGGCAATATATCAGTGTAGGAAAAGGCGTATTGTATTGAATTGTTGGGGAAATGATGGTGTAATCAGTGCAAGTCTTTGCAATTGACACCTTTGACTTTTACACTGGGTGGAACCTACTGTATCAGTGCTACAGAAACACAATGATAATCCATTGTTTGGAGAAAAATTAGGCCCATCTAATAACTTATGTGAGATGGGCAGCATATAAATTTAATAAATAAATAAACTTATTTGCTTTTCTTGCATCTGTTTCTTCTACAGGTCCTTTGCTCTTGCATTTATTAACTGGATAAAATCTCAAAAATGCAAAAGATTCGACCCACTTCCATATCTTAAGCAATTTTTCCATTACAATAAATAATTGGTGTAAAATCAGAGAAAACATATTAAGTGTTTCTTAAAAACGATCTTCATTAAAAGTTAGGATTAGGGCTAGCATACTATAGTTGGCATACACAATTGTACCCTATATTAAGCCCAAAATAGGTTAGCCTACAAGAAGTGATCAGATCACAAGTCCCCAGTTTGCCTCAGGAATATATGGGAAATTGGATCTGGGTTTCCTCAGTCTAAAACCATCATTTAAGTCCAATCTTCTTTTAGTTTGTATTCCATCAAAGTTCTGGACTTCAACTTCCAGAATTTTCAACTAATATGGCCTATAACCAAGTTAGTTAAAGGTTATGGGAACTGAGGTCCAACACATCTGAGTAGCAGCAAGTGTGGTGAAGGATTGACTGGATATTATATTATTCTTATTTTTTGGACCCTATAGCTTTGCCTCTTCTTATAGGCTACCCTAGTCTGGATTTCATAGTATGATCACTGCATGGTCCTAAATTGTGGAAAGATGTGAACACAATGAGCAAGGTGATCCTATCCAGTTCTCTTAAATTCCATCCATTTCCCAAACATATGCAGGAAAGACTAACACATTATCCAGGATCTGAACAGTAAAAACAAGGTATCAATTGTGCCTCAACTAACTTCTAACTGGTGCTAATTCACACATTTTAGAACAGCTGGACTAGGTCAGAACCAATCCTGTTTCCAGCTTTTCTAAGTTAGATACCAAATCTCTGGGTGCTGTATAGGTTGATTTTTAAGACTAGTGCAATTTTGGCCACAGTTGAGAGCAACATAGGAAAGTTGGAGCTGAACACTCTTTAACGTGGTGAAGACCACAGCCTAATCTCTCTGGATTCATTATGCAGGGACCTTGCAATTAATCAATGAGTTTAACTTGTCAGGGAAAAGTGATCTTGGGTAGGGTTCTGCAGGGGGCCTAAAATGTCCCACGAGGCAAACTCCAGTGCACGTAGGGATCAGAAGAACTGACTCAGTGCCAGCCAGAAAAGCTTCTTCAGAGCAGGAGTAACCTGGCATCTGCTGATTGGCCGATCATTCTGCGGACTGACCAATGGAATATCTGGGCAACTCCTTCTGGGATTAGCACACAGGTCACTTGGCATCCTGTGAAACTTCACAGTGTTAACCTGACTCACCTCATCTGGCAGTTGGCCATCACCCTCCCCTTTCCCTGCCCACCCAAGCGTTCTCCCAAGCCAGGACAAGCTGAGTCAGGAACCTCGCTCTGATTCAGCCCCACCCCACCCCCCTCCCTGCTTGTACAGCTGTAATGAACAGGTTTAGCTGCCCATCGTCAGCAAGATTGGAGAACCTAAGCCACAGACTCTTGCCTGGGAAAACAGGAGAAAGTTAACCTTCGCAACACCAGCAAAATAGCCAGGTAGAAGCAGATGTTTGCCTGCTAGAGGGGTGGTTATTTCTCCAGAGTCTCCTGGTGCCAGATGTTTTAATTTCTTACCCTTATAACAACTGAAACTCCCCCTTCATCCAATCCTTCCCAAATAAGATCAACCGTACATGTTAGAACTAGAGAATTTCAAGCTTTTGCTAAAAGTCAGGCAGACTTTTTCTTCTATTCCTTTCCAGCTTCAACCTTTTCTGTCCAAATTTGTCTCCTTGGGGATCTGTGTGGCCTACTCCAGATTGTCTCTGTTCACTGCACAAAATTCCTCTGTTCCTGTAAATCTTTGGCCTGGTCTGTTGGGACCCACAATTCCACCAGACAAATTGCAAATGACATGTTGACCTTCAGCTAAATCATAAAGCAAGCTTGGCAAAGGTAGTTAAACTACTAGACTAAACTAAAAGATCAGTTCTGCAAAATAGGGCTACCACTATTTATTACTTTTTTAGAAACCCTATTTGCTTGAAACGAGAACAATGCTGTTTGACCGAACACACACGTTTCTAAGTTCGAGAGTATTCAGGTAATAAAAAGATTTCTTATTTATTTTAAGGCCCGTAAAAGCTGTGCTTGTTTTGAAAATTATCTTCCTTTAGATCAGATTTTGAAATGTAGGTAACAGCCAGAATGGAGTGGACAGGGAAATCTGGGAGGTAGAATTCAGCAGTTCATTAGAGAAGACTGCCTAAACTCAGATAAAGGTAAAGGTAAAGGTTCCCCCACACATGTGTGCTAGTCGTTTCCAACTCTAGGGGCCGGTGCTCATCTCCGTTTCAAAGCCGAAGAGCCATTGCTTGTCCGAGGACGTCTCCGTGGTCATGTGGCCGGCATGACTAGACGCCAAAGGTGCACGAAACGCTGTTACCTTCCCACCGTAGTGGTCCCTATTTTTCTACTTGCATTTTTACGTGCTTTCAAACTGCTAGGTTGGCAGAAGCTGGGACGAGTAACAGGTACTCACTCTGCTACGCGGCACTCGGGATTTGACCCACCAAACTGCCAATCTTCTGATCAACAAGCTCAGCGTCCTAACCCACTGAGCCACCGCATCCCAAAACTCAGATAGTCACCTCCAAACTATGGACATCAGGATATCAGAGATCTAATGCTTCCTAAAATTATATGGAGAGAACCTGGAAATGGAAGGGAGGGGAGTATCCAGTCCAGCGACAATGCAGAATTTTTCAAACAAGCTTCACTAATATGATTAGCCTCACACTTAAAACCTTCTAATACAGAATAAACAACATGAGAAAAGACAACTAATGAGGTGTAATGGTTAAAATATTGGATTAGGGTGACCCAGATTCCAGTCCATCCCGGTCACAGAAGCTCATGGAATGATTTCATCTCATCCATTGTCTCTTAACCCAATCTACCACACAAGGTTGTTGCTGTGGAGGACAACTGGAGGAGGCAGAGATCTCAGGGCAGGGGTCAAGAAGATGAAGAAAGTGGTACTGTACTGTTGCAATGCAAGCTCTGCCCCTTTGGGACATACATGTGCAAAGCCTGCGCTGCAACAGCACAGCCCTGCTTTGGTCATGTTCATGAAAGCATAGGATTCTGTACCTATATATCTATATGTATCTATCTATATCTATATCTATATCTATATCTATTTTTATCTATATCTATATCTATATCTATATCTATATCTGTATGTATGTATGTATGTATGTATGTATGTATGTATGTATGTATCTGGGAGGGATCCAGGAAGGCCTCCTTGAACTCCTGAATGAAAGAGAGGATGTCAGAGTAACAAATAATTGAATCAAATACATTATAGGCTTAGCCCAAAGCAGCCATCCTGAAACCTAGGATAGCCTCTGAGTGCAAATGTCTGGCTATAACCATAAGACCTATAGTTGCCTGAGTTTTTTATGCACACCGATAACTTGAAATGCTCCTCAAATAAGTCCCTTTTTTCAAACATTCTTGCCCTCACTTTAATTTATTGGCCATCATTTTAGCCAGGAAGGCCACCACCATCTCACTTTCTTTAACTGCTGAAACAGGGCCAGCCCATTTCTGACAACAAAGCCTGATTTTTATGGTGTGAGCTGCTAATTGCTTGCTGGATTCCATCCTCCCTGTTCAGACCTGCTCAGGCAAAACTCCCTCGCCCCACCCCATGGCTCAGATGCCTGGAAGCAAATCGAAAATGCTGAATTAGGCTGGGAAGGCAACATGTTTTCCGAAAGCTCAGCAAGAAAGCTCTGACTCCAGAGCCTTTCCCTGCACCAAATGGGTGGGAGACTCTGGAGTCCTCCCTTTCTTTAGCTTTCCTGTCCAGATCTTGAATCTCGGGAAAGTTTTCAATTTCCCAGTTCTCTCATTTAATCCTCTGCTTGTATTGATCTACTTCACTCAAGAAATCAGCTTCAGTTTCCAGAACCTCAAGGTTCTCCAGCTAAATCAAATTGCAATGGCTAATGGGGCTGTTGCTGTGGCCCAGCTTCCAACCTGTTACCCCCTTCCCAATATTCGGCAAACCACAGATCCCAGAGCCACCTAAAGGCAATGGCTGAAAGGGCAGGGGGCCTAGCTTCATCCAACTGCTCAATAATTGCAGTACTGTATTAATAATTCAAGGGACGCAGTGGCTCAGTGGGTTAGGATGCTGAGCTTGTCGATCAGAAGGTCAGCAGTTTGGCGGGTCAAAGACCGAGTGCCACATAGCAGAGTGAGTGCCTGTTACTCGTCCCAGCTTCTGCCAACCTAGCAGTTTGAAAGCACGTAATAATGCAAGTAGAAAAATAGGGACCACTACGGTGGGAAGGTAACAGTGTTCCGTGCGCCTTTGGCATCTAGTCATGCCGGCCACATGACCACGGAGACATCCTCGGACAAGCGCTGGCTCTTCGGCTTTGAAACGGAGATGAGCACTGGCCCCTAGAGTTGGAAACGACTAGCACGCATGTACGGGGGAACCTTTACCTTTACCTATTAATAATACAGTTACAGGGCTAAAAGTGCCACAGCCGCAGAAAGCAGGCTCAGTAGGGAAATGTTTATGGTGTTATTGAGGTTTTTCTTATTATTGTAATAAAATGGTTATTACAATAATCATCCCTCTGTTAATAACTATCCTTCTCCACATGGAATCCTGGGCAAATTGTGTTTGCAGGTACTCCATGTGTACTACAAATGCAAAAAAAAAATTAATTGGCTCTCCCACTCAACAAGTGAAACAACAGGTGGGTATGTAGACACAGAGCCATTCAGGAGCAGCACCAGTGCTGTGTCAGAGAAGCTATGTAGTATGGCTGGTGTGTATCAACTCATTGGCCTTCGTTGTGTGATTTCCCCCAAATATTTGGCAAGACCCCTTGTGGACCCCAGCCTAAAAAGTTGCTTTGCTGGAAGCAGTGACAGTCAAAGCACTCCTGAACTGAAACACCTTTGAATAAGATGGGTCCTTCAGTTGTTTGGAAGACCTTATCTTCATGCTCATCCTCTTGCAATCCCAGTCTTGGGATTATTTATTTGCTAACATTTCCTCAAAAAGATCATTACTTGGTTTTGAAAGATGCAAGATAAGCTTAGGGTATCACCAGGTGTGCTTCCAAATCTCTGTGAGAGATTATTTGGAGCCATCCTCGACAACCATCATTTCAGGCTATCACTAGGCCTATCTATGACACACCTGGGCAAATGACGAAGTGCCTGCTTACCACACTTCCAGCAGCACAGGTTTCAAATCAGTACCCCAAGTAGCCAATGTTGCTGAATCTATTTTAAATGCAGGTACTGTAAATTAAGGCTAAGCATTTTTTCCCCTTCTGTTTCAATCTATGTGCAAAGGTAATCTTTTGGTGCAGGACAAAGCTTTGGAATGAATATACATTGAGCAAACTCAAAGTCATTTCTTTAAAGCAGCAGATTGGAATAGTACAATTTATGACATATATCTTTTTTAATCTGTTCAATATCAAACAATTTCTGGGTGCATGAAAAGAATCAGTGTTATGTTGAATTTAATTGACTGGCATTCCCCAGAAAGTTTTTCTAATTCTCTGCGGTTGGAATCATTTATGTCAGGGATGTCAAACTTGCAACATCACGTGGCGTGGCGTGACTTTTTTTGCTATTGCTGGCAATGTGGGGGGTTCGGTTTCGCTATGATGCATCTGGCCCACAGGCCGGCAGTTTGACACCCCTGATTTATGTGATACTTGGTTAAAAATAGTGTGTAGATTGGCTAAAAAACATAGTTCTATGTCAGGCAGCAGACTTTTTAACAGTCTTGAAAGAAAAGGGCAAGGATTCTGGGTGTATAAAACAGAATGGCCATCCCCATGTTCACTTCCTGTGCTTGAAAAGGCCCCAATAATCATTTCTAGAGCCATGTCCTTAAGATGTTGCCTCCAGCTCTTTGATGGCCTGTTACTAAAACAGCCTGAAGTTGGAAGTTCTTGTATGGAAACAGAGATTTCCCTTTTCCTTTGGCACAAGATTTCCCATGCGGACAGCTCAAGTCCCTAAAAGGACGAACCTTGGGATGAAGCAATCTGGATTACCGGCTGTGCTTCAATTGGCTTGGCTGGTCTGCTTTAGAACCACCTTCTCCCATCTAGTCACTGGGCTTTTTATTTTCTGCCTTTTATAGGGAATATTGACCACTTATCCTACGGAGTCGTTGCTATTTCAGAACAAGAGTTCCTTTCACACAAATGAAATCTGGTTACTTCAACTCTACCTTTTCAACATTATCTCCTGACTATACAGTAACTAGATTGCACAAATCTAGAGAGCCATTTATAGGCTACCAAGAGAGACAGAAAATTGTCTTTGCTGCCATCTAGTGAGCAACAGATTGATAATCATCAAGCAAAAAAAGTGGGGGGAGGGGTAATTGATTGGATTCAGTAAGTAAGTAAGTAAAAACACCATTCCAATACATGTTCTGTATAGCAATGGATGACTACTTTTCCCACAGTGAAGTGGGCAGGCTTGGAATTTCCACCCGGGAAACCACCCATCATTGCCCTTACAGCGTCTCATGACAGAACAGTACTGACAGAGCCCAGCCCAGTCCTAATCTAAATGTGTTTTAAAATAATGCTAGAGAATCAGCACTATTTTGCTGACACAGCTTCCTCCTGCCTCGGGGACAGGTGAAAAGGGGCTATGGGAATCAGCCCTACGATTAGGCAAATGAAATAGCTGCATGCATGAACTCTGAACCCATTTCTTCAGAACTGTTCTTTATTTGGTTAATTCAGATGGAAATGCTGGCAGATTTACTTGTCTAATCCATTCACTCAGGGAAGTTCTGCCATTAATTGGCTTGAATTTATATGAGTAAATGACTGTCCCACATTTGCACTTAATTGATGAAAGGATTGCTCAGGAGATCTGCAAAGGACAGTGGAGGGTATCCAGTTGCCTGGCATGTCTCTCCTCTATCACTCTGAAACTGACACCTACACTGCATAAATGTCTCACTTGTGCCCAGGGTGTGTCACATATGATACCAGGTTAAAAATTCGGGCAGGGCACACTTAGGAAAATGGCAGCCTGATCCCAGAGACAAAGCCATATGCACAAGCACATGTATACTTCATGTCATGTCTCCGCCCTGCCATGCCAATACTTTTAATTGAAGACTGCCAGAATACTTGATCACTCCTTTAATTAAACGAGATTACAAGCTTTGGCAGAGGCTTGTGTCTTTCAGATCCTAGGGGCAGGTACAGAACATTCTGCTGTTCTCCATGAGCTTGTGCTAACAGGAAAAGTCCTGTCCGCTTTCCTGGTAAAGGACACACTCACGGAAGAACCCCAATAGTCCCTTTGGTCCTTTAGATAGCTGGCCAATGTCATAATTTCCCTTTACCTGAAGATAGAGAGAGGACAGAAGGACTCTGTGGTGTTCTACGATCTGGGAGAGAAATGTGGAACAGCCTAAGAGGCTTAGGTAATGCCAGAAATCAGCAATTTTTCCCTTTATATACTCAGTAATATTTACAATATCCCTTTAGGACAGGCAGACATTATTAGTTTCCTCCTGTCACTTCAAACATGAGAATGGCAACCTGCCTCCAAGTCTGGTTGCACATTCCTGGTGACTGCAGTGACATCTGGGTTGTTGGCTTCTTGAATCATTTTATATGCTTTCCATACTAGGCACCTGATGGGCCCCTAGTGCAAAAATGTACTAGAAGGAAAGTGCCTGTCTTCTCCTTTATGTACGAGCAACAGCCAGACAATCCAAATCTGATAATCTGGCAATCAAAATTGTTACTGCTGAGTAAGCTTTGTGGATACAGCAGGGATTGGGCCGTTCTGCTCCACAGGAGATGGTGGGAGCTTGAAGGATGGAGAAACTCCAGAATGAGCTGGAGATGACAACCCCTTTTTAGGAGGCTGCTCTTTGTATTCCTAGTCTTCTCTGAAACATAGAAATGGTTTCAAGCCCTTCTTCCTGATTAGCTACTTTTTTCCTTGCATAGATTTTTTTTTAAAAAATGTTAAAAATGAAAGAGCACACCTGACAGGCATTCCCTTGGGCTGCAGTCTCCTATTCCACTTTATTACAATGCAGAAATAAACTATCTATTCCCAAAATGGCAGGAAAACTGGTAGTTACTGAGATCATTCTTCCCCATTGCACCCCAAATTTCCTCAGTGCTTGTCAATCAAGTTTTATACTGCTCATGTGTACCTAGAGTAGATCCAATTGTGTGTTCTGTCCATTTTCTGCAAACACAGAGACAACGTTATTCAATTTGCCTCGCCTAACAACTGAATATCTTCAGACAACTGAATATCATTAGAACATACAAGGAGGTGATTCCCCCTTTCTCCACAGTGGCTATGGGGGTAGTGCAAAGAAAAGAAAGGGGGGCAAATGCTGTTGCCTAAGTCTGCTCAAGTGACATGGGAGTTCATCCTGTGCTTTGCTCATATACACGTGGTTCTCCAACAGGTTGCCATGAGCACCAATGCACCTAACAAAAGCCTCACAGGTTTTTTTTAAAAAATATGCTTTTTGTTTTATTTATTTATTTTAAAGGAAGATAGTCACAGCTACAGCAAAACACTGCCTCAAAAAGAAAAAAAAAGAGTGATGGGTAGCTGCAACCCAATGCCTGGTTTACAAGGGAGCTCAGAAAAAAAGGCAGAGGAAAACCAAGGTGGTTGAGTGTATTCCGGAGGGGAACAGGAACAATGGGGAAGAACCTCATGAAGTTCCTTTCTTGTTCACGGAAGCTTTCTGATTGGACACACCCATCATGGCAGCCCTGGGGTGGGGGGCGTGGGTGGGGAGAATGTCCATGATATGCTCTCAAAAGTCCAAATGTGCCCATTGGCCATGAAGGTTCAGAACTCCTGAGTATACAGTATGTGATGAAAGCCAAGCACATCTGTCTATGCTTGCTGGTTTTACGTAATTCCTTCCATTGGCCCAAGCCAAAAATGACAATGGGAGAGAGTGAGAGAGAGAGAGAAAGAAAGAGATATACTGAGAGCTAATTACACAGTTCTTGAAATCTGTCTCACTTCTGAGATGGTGCCAGGCCTTTCATCTTCCCATTCATAGTTGTAAGAGCTATATATCATGTAAGTCATAGGGACAGACAATTCTATGCTGACTACATTCATCCTTCCTCAGTTAACCCTACACAGAAGCCATTATTGAGAAGGCGAAACAGCACCCACAAAAACGGCTGCTCTCCCCGTGAACCAAGTTTGAGATTTCCTACATTAACTCCTGTATAGCTCTTGTGCTCCCCCCCCGCCTCTTATGTGCACTCTGGAGATCCGGCTGGAGTGTTTTCTCTACCCTGTGGATGACTGAAATGTTTCAATCTTGCTTACATCTCTAAAGTCAGACCTGCAAGAGCTGGTGGGTCAGTTCCATGGAAGCACTGGCAAGTTTACCTGCCAAAAATGAAGACGCAAAGCATTTTCAGGATTGGAGAAAATACTCTGCTTCTGGCTTGGTGAGGAGCACAGAGCTGGACAAAGGGGCAGTGAAGAGAAGGCCAATAAGTCCCTTGGGAAAAGAGGAGGCCTGGGGAGCATCTTAAAACAGTTTTTCCCAATATCGTGACCTTCAGATGTTTGGGCAAAGAATTCCCTTGGTAGGGTTATTGCTAGCCCTGATGCCAGATTGGGAAGATTGTATTTCACAGGCATAAAACTTTTTTTTTTTTCAAAAAAACAAAATTGATTTTGGAGTTCATCTTTGTCCCATCCCATCTCAGAATGTCACACCACCTAACTTCCAGGAGCCAAACTGCACACAACACGTTTGCAATTGCATGTGAGAACAAGCACCTTGATTTCATGGGAGGAAAGTTCAAAATCTTATTCCTCAGTTGAATGGGACAGAACTCTCTCAAAAAGATTGCCCTAGAAATGTATAACTTATGGTTCATAGAGCCAGTACAAGTCCCATCCATTGTACCGTCACTCTTTGATAGTAAAAAAAAGAAAATTAAATGCTAAGTTGATTAAAAACTTGAGGCTAGGTCATACTTTGAGTCCTTAAAAATGCTACGTTAATTACTTGGAGCATGATGTAACCTGCAATTCCCAGCTAATTACAAGCGGTTGCAAAAACATCTGTTTCTACTGTCCACTCACAACAGAAATAGCTCTTTAGAATCCATATGTGTCATCCCAAGATCTCCCTTTCCTTCAGAGAGAAATATCTGCAGTCTGGATCTCACATCCAGCTACCTTTTGGCCATGATGTCCTCTGAAAAAACGCAGAGCATCCTTTCGTCAACCTTACTGGAAGATCTCTGCACAAAGTCACTCGCTGGGCCTTGGAAGCCATTTTCTAGTTATCAGTAATTCCATTATATCAGTCTACCCCTAGGTGGCAACAGTAGATTCTTGGGCTTAGCCCAGAATCTCTAAAACCAGGTAAAGCTTCCTAATGCACTGCGGGATGTTTTGGATTGCAACTTCAACTAATCCTTGCGGAAAGCAATGGACGGCAACATTGGGGTGCTTTCATCTGCTTTTAGAAGATACTTAGAAGTCTTCTAAAATGTCCATGTATGCAAAGAAGTTTGCAGAGATGGTTGCCAACCTTAGCTTTGTAAGTTCATGCATCCACTCATACTGTGTAACTTAAATAAACCCTGGGCAGGGGCACCATTCTTTCATGGACAAATGGAAATATTCGCAGCAACTTCTCCAGCAAGCTTTCATCTTCATCCTTTGTATTGAGGTGAAGTCTACTCCATGAAAGTTTGCGGTATAATAATTTAAGTCTCTGAGCTGTTGCTTCTACTGGAACAAATGCATCCAAAATCATGGGATGGAAGGGCGGCAATACATTTCTTTTCCTCTTCTGCCCTCCAGTGTTTCATCTGATCCTTGCATCCCTTCCTTTTTCACTTTGAAAAATACCACTACTCCACCCTTCTGCCAGAAAGGACTTCCCAGCTGCAGTCAAAAGAACCCAGCTTCCTGCTTCCTGCTTAAAATCTAAAAAGACATAGCACCAAAGGGAAAAAAGGAGCAGAAAGGGGATAAATAAAGTGCCATCATTCATAGGAGTTGAACAGTGGCATTTCTTAGAATCACCTCCCTCTTTCCCTCTCTGGTGTAGGAATCCACATACAAATATCTCAGATGGATGGTCTAGCTTCTGCTTGAACCTAGGAATAGGCTCCACTCATGAGGTTCAGAAGGTTTTTCTAGCACTTAAGCGGAATCTGCCAGCCTGCGTCTTAAATTCTCTGCCCTGCCACTGGAACAACAGAAAATAGGTGGCCAGACCAAATAGTTTTCTTGGACAGCAAGCTGGGATGGAAACCATGCAAGGCAAGAAAGATAAGGAAATAGCTGATCCCTCAACTCAACCGGTTGAGGGGCTCAGCTTTCAGTTTAATTTCCCTTCCAGTTTAAGCTCTCCATCAATTTCATGAATTGGCTTCAGAAATCCTTTCAAAGGAGAAAACAGTTCAAAAATAGCCATGAGATGCCACTTGTCAAAATGAGGAAGGCAATGCCTCACCATCAATTTCCATCTCTTTCATACCTGTACATGTGATCTTGTGACACATGCACAAAAGGGGCGAAACTTGCATTGTATCACTGCAATACTGCTGCCAGCCTTTGCTCCCCTATCCCACGTCTGACAGAACCTGCTGTTAAAGAACTCTGAAATGTCCTCGGATTCAGATGGCATGGTGGTAAATGACTAGGATGAATTTCATTTTTTTTTCTAAATTATATGCCACTTACAATTATCTCAGGAAATGCTGGGAAAATGGATTGCCCCTCTAAAGAAATACGAATAATGATCTAAATGTGTAAAGTCCCCTGTTTCCATTCCTTATTTACTTTAATTTTTTGGTTGATTGATTATGTGTAATCAAGTCATTCCAATAGAAGAGAATATCTCTAGCTCATAGTTAAACTGTGGAGTCCCTGGTGCTCTCTGAGCTTGGCTGTTTGCTTGCAGATGTTTCACTTCCCAACTAAGTAATGTCAGCAGTGCTTCAATCAAGTGATTGTAGATGCTTATCATGTTGATAGCTTTTCTCCAGAAAAATCTGTCTCTGCTAAAGGCAAACAAAACCTGTCCTCTGGGCTGTGTTTAAACAGCAACCTTGAATCCAGGAGGAGCTCCAAGTCCAATGCCAAATCCTTTCGGGGGAGTGAAGTCACTACTAGGACCTATGTTTCTGTTACAGCAACTCAGTCTGGAAGAGATTTAATCTTTGCTTAAGCCAGCATCTTCCTGTTGTTAGACAATGTGTTCCACTCAATGAATGAACAGTTAAAGGGGATATATAATGTTATGTATTGGGCTCAATTGTAACACCACATGGTAAGCTGCAGCAGCTAACGGCTCTCCAGCAACCCAGACTCCAGGTATCATGGCAACGGTACAATATTTTTTCTTGTAACGACAATGGCACGTACAATCGTGTTCCGTACCACACCAAGCCATCTCGCATTGTCAGGAGGCCTGGCTGGGCTTGTAGCCATTCATCCCCCTGAAGGGCCTTCCGGAGCTCGGAGCAAAGATCATCTTGAGTCGCTAGGACCATGTTTCCCTCCCAGGTTGTACTCTCTGTCTCTGTTGGTACGAGTGCCTGAACAACTTCCTCCCTCTTACTCTCGTATTGTGGCATACGAGACAACGCGTCTGCTAGGAAATTCCTTCCCCTCGGGACGTACTTTAGAACAAACCGGAAACGGCGGAAATAGAGCACCCACCAGACATGTTTGGGAGATAACCGCCGGGGTGTCTGTAGGGCTTCTAAGTTTTTATGGTCTGTCCACACCTCGAATGGGTGGACAGCCCCCTCTAGGTGATGTCGCCATGTTTTGAGGGCCCAGCGGACCACAAAAGCCTCCTTCTCCCAAATTGCCCAGGTGTGTTCTGTGGGAGTAAGTTTTTTGGATGCGTAGGTGCATGGTTGGAGCACCCCTTTACTATTCCGTTGGAGGAGGACGGCCCCGAGAGCGACATCACTCACATCCGCCTGGACCACATAGGGCAGGTCGGGGTTTGGATGCAGTAAAATCAGTTCTTTGGTGAAGAGGGTTTTGAGTGTCTCAAAGGCCCATTGGCATGTCAACGACCACGCCAGTTTAAGACCGGGTCGTGGCTGTACCGACAGCTGCCGCGTTCGGAGGAGGTCTGTGAGTGGCAGGGCGATGGCTGCGAAACACAGTATAAACTGCCGATAGAAGTTAGCAAAGCCTAAGAAGCTTTGCAGCTGGCGTCGCGTCTGTGGGGCTTGCCATTGTTGGATGACCTCCACTTTCTTAGGGTCCATTTCCACCACCCCCTGCGGAAATTCTATATCCCAGGTAGTCCAGTTGTGTCTTGTGAAATTCACATTTAGACAGCTTCACGTAGAGTCGTGCCTCCCGTAGTTTTGTCAGCACCTGCTGCACCAAGGTGACGTGTTCCTCCATTGTCGCCGTGTAGATCAAAGTGTCATCCAGGTAGACCAGGACCCCGCGGTAGAGAAACTCATGCAGAACCTGGTTGATTAGCTGCATGAAAACAGCAGGGGCTCCCTGCAACCCAAACGGCATCATCCAGAATTGGAAGCTCCCCAAGGGACAGTTGAATGCTGTTTTCCATTCGTCCCCAGCCTTAATTCTGATGCGATAGTACGCCTCTCTCAGATCTAGTTTAGTGAACACCCGACCCTTGGCCAGGTGTGCTAGTAGATCCTTCATCAGCGGGAGAGGATAAAGATGCTCGACACACACCGCATTAACCCCCCGGTAATCCACACACAGCCGAAGCCCTCCATCTTTCTTCTCGCGAAACAGAACTGGCGCCGCCAGCCTGGACCGTGCTGGTTGTATGAAACCCCTCTCTAGATTTTTGTCGATGTATCGCCGCAGCTCTTGCATCTCTTTCGGCGACATGGCATACATACGGGGTTTAGGTAGCCGGGCACCGGGCTCCAACTCGATAGCACAGTCCGTAGAGCAGTGGGGAGGCAGCATGTTGCATTCACGCTCATCAAATACATCCATTAGATCCAAGTAAGCCTGGGGCACCTGGGCGTCTTGGTCCAACCCACCCCCACAAGCCTTTTCCAGATTCCCTGTATTGGCTGGTCCCATGAAGACATGCTTGGGAGGGGGCTGGGGCCCCAGCCCCAGACGAATATGTCGACAACCCTCCTCCCACCAGATTGTGGGGCCCCACCTGTCCAGCCATGTAAGCCCCAGGATCACCGCCTCCATCATGGAGGGTACTACAATGAACCGTAGGGTCTCCCAATGATCACCTATTTCCATTCTGACTGGCTCTGTCACATGGGTGATGGGCGCCCCCCCAGGAGAGACCCATCCACCTGTTGGAACTGCAGAGGAGCCGCCAGATGCCTTATTGTGATCCCCACCTCAGCCACCGTGGCCTGACTCATGAGACATCGGGTACTACCTGTGTCGATTAGGACTTTGTATGCCCTCTTTCGCCCCGTACGCGGACTAACTAGCAGCACGGGGAATACAAAAGGGCATACCGGAGCACTTACCGTTGGGTCCTCATCCTGCTCCTGTTCCTCAGAGCTGTCGTACTGCATGGGCTGGGCAGCCGCTGGAACATCCACCCGGAAGGGGGTCGCCGCCCTGGGCGAGTCTCCGATGATTTGATGAGCTGCCCGCGTTCGCTCTGCAGATTTCCTAGGAGTAGACCCCCGTGCTGAGGAAACAGAAGGGGCCGCCCGGGTGGGTGGCAGTGGGCAATCGACCGCTCGGTGGCCCGGTTGGTCACACCTGAAGCACCGTATAGCGGCCCGTGCTGGCTGGGCAGAGGGTCTTGCTGACGGCGCCACGGGACGCTCTTCCAGTCTTGCCTTCTCGGCGGGACGCCGTCCACTAGGCCCAGCCTCAGGCCATCCTCAAATGTCTTGCAGCCCAACGTCCAGTTCCACGGCCACGCGGAACCATTCCTGCAATCGAGCCGGGACACCGCGCACCATGCAAGCCCGGCGAAGAGCACCGTCCAAGCCAGCCCTAAAGTGATGAATAAGAAGGCGCTCCGGCCATGAGCGTAGTTTCCCAGCCACTTTACGAAAGTCTCCTACATAGTCCATGGCCGGTCTGTCCCATTGCCGCAAGGTCAACACGTTGGCCTCGGCACGATGCAACCGGGCGATATCCTCAAAGCGTCCCCGTAGGGCCTCCAAAAAGAGGCCAACATCCCCAAGCTCACGGGCGTGGTCACTATATAGGTCGGCTGCCCAAGCTGCGGCCTCTCCCTGCAGGCAAGCTGTTATGGCCACCACCATCGCCCAAGGGGAAACATAGGCTTGGGCATACTGATCCATGTGATTTATCACCTGTCCTATGAACATCGCCAGATGATCAGGGTGGCCATCGTACGTTATAGAAAGGGGTGGTGGGCCCCACACCACTCCAGGACCCCAAGGTCCCACCTGTGACCCCAAAACCCGGGGTCCCCCGGCTGGCCGTGTTGATTGTTGACCAAGTCTTCTGTCGGCTCCTGGCCAAGGCCCTGAGACACTTGGAGCAGGGACCGCAGGAGGGGGGGGCAGGCCTTCATGTGACATATCAAGGCTGGGTGGGCTCCGAAACCGTGGACAGGCCATGCGGGAACGAGACGGGCTGGACCATCCTGAATGGGTCCCAGCAAGAGACCACTGGCCTGGTTCTGCCCCAGACTCAGCAGACATCTATGGGGCTGGCTCCTGGGCGCCAACCTCCCCAAATCTGTCCCGCAGCACATCCATTGTTTGACGGCCCAGGGCAGTGGAGTAACTCAATTCCTCACCATGGTCCTCCATCAGGCACCGCTCTCTCCATTCCATTGAGGGCCCCTTCAACCGGGTCTCCTGGCCTCGACCGGGGCCTCTATGCTCCAGGGTGGAGCCCAACTACTACTCCCCTCCACATTCACGACTAACGGCCTCCCTTGGCTTTACCGCAGAGTCCACTGGCAGAGGAGGCCTCTGTTTCAGCCGTACTGAGGGAGGCACCTCCTCCCCCAGTTCAACTGCCTCAGACGGTGTTGCAGCGGCCTCAACCATGTCCTCCGAGGCAGTCGCTGGTGCGGCTCCTTGCAAGCCTTCCGCCATGCCCGAACGTTTTCACCACAAACAAAAAGGAAAGGGGTAAACGCTGACTTACTCTCAGCCCGTCCGGAAGAGTAACAAAGAAACGCAGCCGGAACGAGAGCTGAGTCCACAGGAACGTGTTTATTGCGAAGCAAACAGCAAACAACGATCCAAAAGAAAGCGAAGTCAGCGTTGGCTGTTACCCGCAGCCAACACTGCTAAATACTCTCCCAACGCCAACGCCCAACCCCACCCATACACGCCTACACCTGCCCACTCCCTATTTTCACCCCACCCTTCCCTGACAATGTCTTCTGCATTGGCCCCTGCCTCCCGACGCTTTCCGCCCACCAGGTAAGCTTCCATTGAACCCCGAGACCACCACCTCGCGGCCCGTCATCTCCCTTCACCATGCCCATCTCCCACTCGTGCATGGCCCCCACCCAGCCCCAGTCCTTGGCCCCCTCTTCATCCTCCACGGGCCCTGGCGCCGCCACGTCTCCAGCCATGCTGGCAGGCTCAATGGACGTAGTCCCAGCAGCGTGCTCCGAGACCGCTTCCCATCCAGCCTGTCACCGCCGTGCTCCCCAGTCCACACCACGTCCAGGCTCGTTGTCGCACGGACGGGTCCGGTTCCGAACGAGGACGCCATGGAGCCTGCTGGCACCGGGCGAGGCACGGCAGAGTTGTCCTGTGCATGCGCGCGCCGGCCAGGTGACGGGGAAGCTCTGTGGCGGCATTGGACAGTCGGAAGTGGCAGCTGATGCGCGGAAGGCGTGCTCGTGACTCGTCGAGATGGGCCCGTGCCTGTGGCGAGCAGGGATGGTGGGGGTGGCTCCCGTAGCACGGGAGGCGCGTCCACAGTGAGACGGGTGAGGCCCGTGTGCCGTGCTGCGAAGAGGGGCCCCACTGAATGTCGCGCCCGTGGGCCGCGACAATGCTACTATTGGCTGCCCCTAGGTGGCAATGGGTTGCTTTAAACCTATTGGCTGCCACCTAGGGGCCAGGCTATAAATTGCTGCAAGCTGCAGCCCAGTTCTCAGTTCAGATCCTGCAAGCAATAAACCATGAGCTTTGTTGAACTGACTTGCCTCATCTCCTTTCCTGCACGGAGAAGTCACTACGCAACATATAACATCAAAGAAAGAAAAATAAAACAAAAATAACTGCGCCTCCCCAAATCCCATGGATATTAGAAGAATGCAAATTGAAGTGAGCTTGGAGTTGAGCTATCTAGATAAAGAGGCATTATAGAAAACAAACTGGATTTGCCATCATTGTTTTAACCCTGTAAGCCCAAAGTCTAGGTCCAGCCTAAGCTTCCTCCTTACATTTTATCTACAGTATTGAAGTCTAGACCAAGCGTGTTTAATAAAGTTGGTATTTGAATAAAAGTATTGAATAATAAAATCCTATACCGGGATGTGTCTACTCGTTAGTCAGACACACTGAAGTCAGGAATGCTCATGCACAGAAAAATGAGAATTGTATTGGATTAGGATTAGGATTAGGATTTATTAAATTTATATGCTGCCCTTCTCCCTAAGGACTCAGGGCGGCTCCCAACAATAAAAATTAAGAGACATAAAATATTTTTTTTAAAAAAAAGAATTAAACAATGAATATAAGAAATACGTGACAATTTAACACAATAAAAACCAAATTAAAAACCATGGTCAGTCCAGGCCCGCTTGTTGAAACAACCATGTCTTCAGGTCATGGCGGAAGGATTGAAGGTCAGGGGCCATCTGCAGCTCCGGAGGCAGTTCATTCCAGAGTGTCAGCGCACCCACAGAGAAGGCTCTCCCCCTGAGGGTCGCCAGCTGGCATTGCCTAGCCAATGGAACCCTGAGGAGGCCGACTCTGTGGGAGCAAACCGGGCGATGGGAGGTTGATAATGGCAGCAGGTGGTCTCGCAAGTACCCCGGGCCTAAGCCAGGTAGGGCTTTAAAGGTAATTACCAGCACCTTGAATTGCACCCGGAGGGCAACCGGAAGCCAATGCAGCTCACGCAGGAGAGGTGTAACATGGGAGTATCGAGATACTCCCATAAGCACCTGCGTGGCCACATTTTGCACCAGCTGAAGCCTCCGGGTGCACTTCAAGGGCAGCCCCATGTAGAGAGCATTGCAGTAATCCAGGCAAGAAGTGACAAGGGCATGGGTGACCGTGCATAGGGCATCTCAGTCCAAAAAGGGGCGCAACTGGTGCACCAGGCGAACCTGTGCAAAGGCCCCCCTGGTCACGGCGGTTAGATGATCTTCCAGGTTAAGCCATGAATCCAGGAGGACACCCAAGTTGCGGGCCCTTTCTGAGTGGGGCAATAGCTCTCCCCCATCAAAAGAGATGGAACATGTTGGACAATGCGAGATGCCGGTATTCAGAGCCACTCGGTCTTGGAGGGGTTCAGCCTGAGCCTGTTCCTTCCCATCCAGACCCGCACCGCCTCCAGGTACCAGGACATCATGTCAAGGGCATGACTGGGTTGGCTCGGGGTGGAGATAAACAACTGGGTATCATCTGCATATTGGTGATAGGTAAAGGTAAAGGTTCCCCCGCACATGCGTGCTAGTCGTTTCCAACTCTAGGGGCCGGTGCTCATCTCGGTTTCAAAGCTGAAGAGCCAGCGCTTGTCCGAGCACGTCTCCGTGGTCATGTGGCCGGCATGACTAGACGCCAGAGGCGCACGGAACGCTGTTACCTTCCCACCATAGTGTTCCCTATTTTTCTACTTGCGTTTTTTACGTGCTTTCGAACTGCTAGGTTGGCAGAAGCTGGGACGAGTAACAGGCGCTCAGTCTGTTACGCGGCACTCGGGATTTGACCCGTCAAACTGCCGACCATCTGATCGACAAGCTCAGCGTCCACCCCAAAGCCACGGATGATCTCACCCAGCGGCTTCATATAGATGTTAAACAGGAGGGGGGAGAGAACCGACCCCTGAGGTACCCCACAGGAAAGGGGCCTCAGGGTAGATCTCTGCCCCCATGCCACTACAAACTGTGAACGGCCCAAGAGGTAGGAGGAGAACCACCGTAAAACAGTGCCTCCCACTCCCAACCCCTCGAGCCGTCGCAGCAGGATACCATGGTCGATAGTATCAAAAGCCACTGAGAGGTCAAGTAGGACCAGGACAGAGGAGCAAGTGATTCACTTAATGACCAAGTGATTCACTTAATCACTTAATTGGATTTATGAATTTAACAATAAAGCCAGGACATCCTACTTTTCAAGACAAAAATGCTTACTCCTCAGATAAACTTTGGTGATACAGGAGCACCACCTTCTGGATAGGAGACACAGCAGCCAGCAATATAAGTAGCAAAACAGCCATCATACCCAGTACTGAATCCTGTATCCAATAATCAATATGCTTTTAAATAGGCTTATCTTGTAAGAACTTGTAAGAATCTAACATCAGAGAAAGCATATGGGGAACATTACAAAATTAGAGGACTCTGGGTCTCTAATCTTAAACTGATCACTGGAGAAAAAGGATTTCAGAAACGTGTATCAGTATATGGATTCAACACATTCTAGTACACAACATTTATTTATTATTTGCTGAAAAGGAAAATCTACAAACATGTCTCTGTTTCTATAAGAGATTAAGCCAACATCCTCCCTCCAAAAATATTTCTTCTGTAATTTAAACAGTGGCTATAATTTATACTCTGTATATTAATAAGGAGGTGCAATGGCCCAGCACTTTAAGATGCTGAGCTTTCCAGCTAGAAAACCCAGGTTCAAGACCCAATAGCAATGTGGTGGGGTGAGCTCCCATCTGTAAGGATCCACCTCACCTAACCATCCAAGAAAGCAGAACTCTTGAAACGGGCATTGTCTCAAAAGGAACTTTTATTAGGGGCTAGTGACAGTAGGAAAGTCAAGGCGAGATCTGGGGAAAATCCTGCTCAAACGGTATAGTTAAACTAGCAGTCTTCCTCCTCCTGCCAAAGTCATAATGTCCATTTGAAATCCAGCCAATCCACAGGTGGCACGATGTGTGGGTAACTGGCACAAGTTGGCATCCATCTCAAGGTCTTCTCCAGTAACTGTTTCCCTGTCTCCGTAACTGTCTCCCTGATAAGGGAGGCACATTCTTCTCTCAAATGTATAGAGCCAGGAGAGGAAAGGTAGAAAGCGAAAGTTATGCCATGCAATTCCCACCCCCTCCCAGCAGCTCCTGCCCATCTAGCAATTTGGAAGCATGCAAATGCAAGTAGATAAACAGGTACTGCTTTGATGGGAGGGTAACAGCATTCTGTGTGCCTCAGCGTATAATAATAATAATATTAATAATAATAATAATAATAATAATAATAATAATAATAATAATAATAATAATAATAATAATAATAATAATAATAATAATTGTATACCGCCCTTCTCCCGAAGGACTCAGTCATGCTGGCCACCTGACCACGGAAATGTCTATGGACAATGCTGGCTTCCTTGGCTAAGAAACTGAGCACCACCCCTAGAGTCGGAAACAACTGGACAAGGGAACTCATTACCTTTATATTAATAAGACCATATACGTCTGCATTCTCTATTTTTGAGAACAGCTTCTGTCAATGAGATTAGCAACCTCTTCATTCCCTGGGGGTCTTTCTTTGAAAAAATATATTTTGTTGATTTTTTTAATATAAACATCTTGATATTTGGTAAACAGCGTGTTGTCTGGGTTTATATTTACAAGGTAATCACTATCAGTTAATTTCCATATTTTAAAATCCACATTATAACTTTGCTTGATTTTCTCTTTTTCCAATAATATTCTCTTTGCAACCTAAATTAATACAATTCTTATTAATTTGATAGGTAACAATTAAATATACAGATTTTTCTAAAATTTCTACCAATAATAATCTCATCAATATCATGCTTCTTTTCTATCTGATCATCTTGGTTGCCTCGTCACAAATACTGTTTACAATTCTTATTTAAATTTATTTTCCCTACAATGTTCGAAACATTTCTACTGACCAAAAGTCCTTTCTCTGCCAATCACTTTAAAGTCGCAATTTAAAAAATATTTATAATCCACGAGGTCAATTTTTTCTAAGTTTTGTATTTCTCACTTTGTAGATAGTCCAGCTGCTCTTTGTTTAATCAACACCTTGAAGGCCACGACAGGCTTCTCTTTCTGGGCTGTATATTTAGGGCAGTATTTTCATCTACCACTAGATGTCAGCACCAGTCCATCTTTCAATTTTTCCCCCATAAACTTAATTAGCCGCTTCGCTTCTATTTACAGGAGGGTAGAACAAAGACACACACACCCTCACTTTTGGAGGATTTTTAATTCTGGGGTTGTTGTTTTTTTCTCAGGAAATCAGTCAGGTAGAAGAGAGAAAATCAATATTCTTACCCAGTTCAGTCACACTGTTTACAATCACACTTAGTTTAGTGCTTTTTGGCTTCAGCTACATGTAGCTTGGGCTAGATTCATGAATGATGCTAGCCTTTCTTCTGTTGGTTTTTGGAGAGCTTTCCCCAGACCTCTGGATCGACCGCCATCTCCCCAGAATTGATGGGGCTTCCCTTCTTCCTTGCCACTTCTCCGCGGTGGCTTTGGGCCCATTTAGGGTCCCCAAACAGAGAGAAATCAGCCATAGGGATCAGGTCGTCTCGATCCCTCAGCTGGTGCACTAGCTGCACAGAACCAGAAGCCTATTCCCTGGGGGTATTGCCTCCTTAATGAGGTGGGAAGGCTCTGTACCTCCAGTGACCCTGAAAGTGATACCAACAGAAGCAGGAGGTCCCAATGGGGCAACCCTTGCAAAAATAGGAAAGGTTGAAGCTGAAATTAAAGCTAATCTACAAAAAGTGTAAGGCAGGTAGGGCTCTTCAGGTATATGGGGAGCCCACCCACTTTGGAAACGGAACTCCAGAACCACCCCTAGCCCAAAAAGGCAATGGCCAACCAGATCTGTACCAAAAAAAACCCCAGAGAGACAAAACTATAACATTTAGATGAGTTTGAGTGCCAGGTGATGAGACTCCTAGGATGAAAAACATATCTTTAGCTACTGTTGTAAGGAAGTCTAGTCAATTGATGGTGCCAGTACTGGAAGATAAATTCCTCATTTTACAAGAATGCATTCTACTGGAACAAGGAATATGAGAGGCATGACAAAAGGAAAAGTAATCGTTAAGAACAGGGGTCCAAAACCCCCAGTCTGTAGACCGGTACCAGGCCGCGGCATGCCAGCAACCAGTCCACACAAACAAGCAAAGCCCCATCTGTGGGATGCAGGCACCACACAAAACCATGCACCCTCGGTCCACAGAAAAATCTTTCTCCACAGAACTGGTCCCTGGTGCCCAAAGAGGTCCTTGATATGAGCTTTTCCTCACCTGTATGTTGAATTGGTCTCCAGCCTTTTTTGCATTGGAAGAAAAAATATACCAGCTTGACATGGATTGTCCCCATTGTTATTCCCTAGCTTGGCTCTGTTGCCTCTGGATATCGAGTTAGTGCACCTGCTATCCTTCTAAAGTAATGTGTGAAACATCCTAAGTGAAGAGAGAGAGAGAGAGAGAGAGAGAGGGAGGGAGGGAGGGAGGGAGGGAGGGAGGGAGGGAGGGAGGAGAGAGAGAGAGAGAGAGAGAGAGAGAGAGAGAGAGAGAGAGAGAGAGAGATGATACTTCTCTACAGGAGCAGAGGTCTGGTGGTCTGGTTGAAGTAGGGAAAGACATGAGAGAAAGAAGATAAATACTGCTGAATTATGGAAGTAGTTTCTAAAAATATCATAGAGAAGAACCAATCAGCCAGTCCTTTGCCAAATGAAAGCTTGAAGCAAGATCAGTAAGTGATGCAATCAGAGGTTCGACTAGAAAAAACAGTTGTTTGACAAAGTTTAACGAGATTATTGAAGTGTCATTTATTTATATAAAGAGTAATATTTAATGACTGATGCATTACTGGCCCTAACTCATTTCAGATATTCAAAATATGGATATATAAAATAAAAAGCTGGGAGGCCTCTTAGCAAGAATCCATTTGGTAAGAGATTATTCACGTTTCATGTGCAGAGCCCCTTCTGTTGATGGGCCAATTAATGTGCATGAATCAAGCTGGGACCTTGTGGATCCCATCTCCGTTACCATATATGAATTGTTGTGGGCATGAATGACCAACTCTTCTAGTCATCAGGATATCATCAGAGATTTGTCATATCATTAGAAGTGGCAGGGCTGAATTTGATTTGGGGGGAGGAAATTTGGACAAGTTTGTGCTTTGCAGAAATCTAGGTCATGCCTGTTGTCCTTTCAATGTCTCCCCCATTGGGAATAATATCTTGGGAGAATATCTAGGATTTATAAGGAATGTAATAGGGACTTTGCTAATGAATTCACTTGATGCCTTCACAGATCCAACGGATCTGAAAACTCAGCCTCATGTATTCTGGGGCCACACATGGAATTCTAGGGTAGGCTTGTGGGCCTCGTATTATATAAGGCATTACTATCAGTTTACTAATGGTATGTAAAAGAAAGTCTTTGACATGCTCTACTTTATTCCAAACTCCACCATAGTTTATTGCTATAAAAGTATTTCCGTTCATTTTATGCCATGCATTCCTATGGGAACACAGTGCAGACATCTTGCCACTTTTTTGGCAAGAGTTTCACTTTTCAGAGTTCTGCCTTTGCTTATCACAACAATGCAGGAACCAGACCAGCCCGTTTTACAAATCTGGAGGGAGGCACAGGAAATATTAAAACTAACGCTGGTTTTAAAATATGATGCTCCACTGTGCCATCCTCTGAGACCCACAGGACAGTAAATGTCATCATTACAGCAGCAGTAGCATCACCCTGGTCCTTAGGAAGTTGATCCATCTGGATTTTTGCCAGGAATTCTGCTGAAAGCCAAGAATCTTGGCTTGCTATAAACACAATTGGAGAAAGATCCTAGGGGCCCCATGAGCATGAGCAGCACTAGCTGGCAGAAGGCACAAGAAACTGGAACAACACAGAGGAAACTCAGCCACCCAAGACAAAAGCCAATACCTAGGGACTTCTGGGAAGAGTCCTGAAGTATGAATTGAGTGAGGGGGGGGACATTTTCCTTTCCTCAGCAGGCTGCCTAGGAGAAACAAAGAAGGCAGGCTGAATGGCATTCTTGCTTCCATAAGCTTGAAGAGTTCCATTATAAGTTTGTTCTTTAATGGTCTAAGACTTTCTGTGCATCCACAATTTAGCTTATGTATAATAATGAATTATTATAAATTCTCCTTCTGTTGGGGCTCTTCCTTGTCATATAAATTATTGTCCTTCTCCTCTTGGCTGATGATCATCACTATCATATTTCACTGCAGTGATGAAGGGGAGGAATCAAGGAAGACAAAGTCTATTGGTTCGTTTCTTCAAAGTGGCAAAGCAGTGCTTCTAAAGAACTGCCTTGTTTCAGCCTGACATTTTTAGTGGGACATCTACACAGTGTTGTTATTAATAACTTATATTTTCTCCTTTGAAGATTCTTGTTTTTGGTACTAGTAGAAATGGGAATAATTGCCCTAAATTCCACATGCAAAGGAAACTCCATCAAATGTACAGTTCAGTATTTAAAATGAACAGATGGATCTAGTTTTCAGTCAAAGCAGTGAGATAATGATGATGATGAGGAGGAGGAGGAGGAGGAGGAGGAGGAGGAGGAGGAGGAGGAGGAGGAGAAGGAGGAGGAGGAGGAGGAGGAGGAGGAGGAGGAGGAGGAGGAGTTGGTGGTGGTGGTGGTTCACAGAATGCTACCTTCCAACAGAGTGGGGTATGGCATGCTTTGGTGATGCTGAAGGTATCCTGACAGTAGCCTTGCTACAAGAAGCTTCGAGTTCAGCCTTACAAGGTAGACCAGATTAGGAAACCAGCTCTATGAAGATTAGAAATGTACTTTATTGACATTTTGTTTACGTTTCAGGGAGTCAGGGAGGAGCCATCCTGAGACTTTTCTGTCTTCTTTCTCAGGGCCCACACAATGCTTCTGCCCTTGTTTCTGTAAAGGTTTCTAAATACCCCTTTCAAGGCCATTTCCATGGCTCTCTAAATTAAAGAAGTGAGGCAATCCTCAACTAAAAAGCTAAATTAGGTACCTCCAAAATCCATCAGCAATTGGGAAAACAAACAAAAATTGATTCAATTGCCTTGTGTACTGTAGCTTTGGAAATCCACTACTGAGGACTACAAAACCCCATCCCCTCTGCTGGGCTTCTGCAAACCACAATGAAGAATGGATGACAATTGGAAGAAACTTTTTAATCCCCCGCCCCCAGACCTGTTACAGGTAGTCCTCGTGTCAAGATTCTGACTGATGGAATAAATAAATCAGAACTTAAATAAACCAAATAAATCAGAACTTAAGACTACAATTGAGCCCAAAATTTATGTTGTTAAGCGAGACAGTTGTTAAATGAGTTTTTTCCCATTTTACGACTTTTCTTGCCACAGTTGTTAAGTGAATCACCACTGCTGTCAAATTAGTAACACAGCTGTGAAGTGAATCTGGCTTCCCCATTGATTTTGCTTGTCAGAAGGTCACAAAAGGAGATCACATGACCCTGGGACACTGCAATTGCCATACATATGAACCAGTTGCCAAGCATCTGAATTCTGATCACATGACCATGGGAATGCTGCAGGGGTTGTAAGTGTGAAAAACGGTCATAAGTCACTTTTATCAGTGTCATTGTAACTTTGAATGATCACTAAATGAATAGTTGTAAATCGAGGAATATTTACAGGAATCACAGCAAACGTAATATATGTACATGTAAAAAATTATTATATATATGTAAAAAAAATACACTTCTACCTATTGAGCAAAAGATCACAGGGCAGAAAAGACCAGCTAATAATTGGTAACTTGGTCCTTAATTGCTCAGAAGAAAATCAAACCTTTTTAATAGCTTGATAAAAAAAAGCACTGGATTCCCACATAGTTAGATCAGAAAAACACAGAAATGTTGGTGATTAGAAAACCTGACAGCAAAGAAAACAAATCTTTATTTTTTATTAAAGAGTTTTACAAAAACAAAATTTTACAATATATCCCCAAATCCCTCCCACCCCAAACCCGCCCACTTCCCCCCCCCCACTTCCCAGAGCTAAATACAGGATTATAGTTACAATAATCATATTCTAAATAAAAATTATGCATAATATACAATTAACCAAATTCATAATGTGCTTTAACTCCCCTTTAACATAACTACAAAGTACCAATAACAATATCCCACTAAAATCTACTCATAAGCTAAATGGAACTTTTTAGTCCCATATTTGTTCTGAATATAATTTATCCATCTCCTCCAAACTGAAATATATCTTTCCTGTGAATGATCTTTCAAATAAGCAGAAATCTTAGACATTTCTACAAGATTCGAAACTTTAAACACCCATTCTTCTATAGTGGGCAAACTATCCTTCTTCCAATATTGTCCCACCAGTAACCGTACTGCTGTTATCATGTTCAACATCAAGTTAGTTTCTTTAACATCACAATCTACAACAATACCCAATAAAAACAATTGCGGAGAAAACTTTATCTTTCTCTTAAAAATCTTTTGAATGTTCCACCAAATTTTGATCCAAAAAGCTTTTATATTTCTACAAGTCCACCACATGTGAAAATAGGTAGCTTCTAAACTACCACATCTCCAACATTTAGACTGTAAATTAGGATACATGTTGGACAACTTCTTGGGATCCAGATGCCATCTATAAAACATTTTATAAAAATTTTCTCTTAAGTTTTGAGCCTGAGTAAATTTAACATTTCTGACCCAAATTATCTCCCAGGTGTCCAACGAAATTGGTTCCTGAATATTTTATGCCCACTTTATCATACAGTCTTTAACCAGTTCCGTTTCCGAATCCAATTCAATTAAAGCATTATATATCCTCTTTATATGTGCTCAATTTAAATCTCTAATTTGTTTTACTAAATTTTGATCTGTAATTGTGATGCCAACCTTTTGATCTGACTTCCACCTAGCTTTCAATTGGGTATATTGAAACCAAGAGTAACTTATGTTTTCTTGTCTTAACTCCTCTAATGATTTAAGTTGCCAATCATTCCCTTGCAATCTAAGTAGTTCCTTATAAGAAACCATATCCATACTCACTCCCATAGATACGCCCTCTATCGTGTGTCCAGGAATTCCCCAAATCGGTATTTTATAATTTAACTTATAATAATACTTTTTCCAGACACGCAATAAAGCACTTCTAAGAATATGGGATTTAAAAGCCCTGTCCACCTTCTTATCATAAAGCAAATATGCATGCCATCCATATACCAAATCCCATCCCTCAAGATGAAGTATTCTCTTGTTAGTTAAATTAAGCCAATCACTAACCCACGTCAAGGCAACCGCATCATAATACAATTTCAAATTCAGCGCCTTGAGTCCCCCTCTTTCCCTGGCATCTTGTAAAATCTTAAATTTAACTCTTGGTTTTTTCCCCGCCCAAATAAACTTGTTAATACCCTTCTGCCATTGATCAAGGTTGGCATCCTTTTTCAATATAAGTATCATTTGAAACAAAAAGAGAAACTTTGGTACAACATTCATTTTAACAACTGCAATTCTTCCCAGTAATGATAATTGTAATTTTTTCCAATTATTTAAGTCCCTTTGTACCTTCAACCATAGTGTTTCATAATTATTCTTATACAATTTTACATTTGAGGCTGCAATATATACTCCTAAATATTTAACCTTCTTCACTATTTCAAAACCTGTTAATTTAGATAACATATCCCTTTCACTCATAGATAGGTTCTTAGATAATATCTTAGTCTTATTACTATTCACCTTAAACCCAGAAACCTTACCATACTGAGTTATAATTTCCATCAAATCTATAACCGACTGTAACGGTTGGGATACTGTCACAACCAAGTCATCAGCAAAAGCTCTCAGTCTATAATCATTCTGTTTTATTTTAATTCCTTTTATCATAGAGGACTCTCGAATTTTGATTAATAAAATCTCTAATGTTAAAACAAACAATAATGGTGACAGGGGGCAACCCTGTCTTGTATCTTTTTCAATTTTAAAGGTCTCTGTTAATCCCCCATTAACTATAATTTGTGCAGTTTGTTGTTGATATATAACTTTAATAGCATGTAGAAAGCCTTCTCCAAAATTCATCTCCTCAACAACTCTTAATAAAAATTGCCAATTCAATTGGTCAAAGGCTTTCTCTGCATCCAAAAATATCAATGCTGCGGGGACTTGGTTGTTCTTATCCAAGTATTCAAGCAAGTTAACAATTTGTCTTACATTATATTTCATATACCTCCCAGATATAAATCCCGATTGATCACTATGAATCATTTGTTTCAAAACTTGCATTAATCTATTAGCCAATACTTTAGCAAAAATCTTATAATCTGTATTTAAAAGCGATATAGGTCTATAATTTTTAGGTTGAGTAAGGTCTTGATCCTCCTTTGGAATCAACGATACAAAAGCTGTACTCCATGATGGAGGAACTACACCTCCAGTCTGAATTTCATTAAACAAAATCTTTAAGGGTTCAATCATTTCAGGCAACAACTTTTTATAGTAAATTGCTGTTAATCCATCTGTTCCCGGAGCCTTGCCCAATTTCAACTGTTTAATAGCTAAAGAAATTTCTTCTGATGTAATTGGGCAGTTCATCTCAACTTGTTGTTCTTTTGAAAGTCTTGGAAAATGAGCTCCCTGTAAATACTTGTCTATATCTAAAGCTTGTATATTTTCTTTAGAATATAATTTCGAGTAAAAATCAAAAAACCTCCTCTTAATCAAATTTTGTTGGTAGACTTCTTTTCCTTTATATTCTATTTTATCTATAGTACGTGATTTCTGTTTCTTCCTTAATTGATAAGCCAACCATCTACCAGGCTTATTGGCGTTACAAAAAGTATTGTGTTTGGCATAGCGCAAATTAGTTGCTATCGCAAAGAAAACAAATCTTATGGCCTACAGTGGGGAAAAAAATTGGTGAAGTCAAAATTATAAGGATTACTCCAAGGTGACTCATTGCCACCTTTCTTATTAATTTTAACAATAACATTTCAGATAATTTGAACAAAGCCAGATGTGGCTTCCAACCCTCAAGGCAAAGTCCTAAAGTAATCCATTTGCTATACATAGATCTTGTAAAATAATTTGCAAAATCAAAAGCAAAACTTGAATCTCTACTGAACACTGCATTATTCAGTGAGAATATAGGAATGCAATTAAGTTCACACAAATGTGCAACTTTAATGATTAAAGGAGACAAAATTCTTCAAGAAGACAGATTGCAGCTCATGAATAGAAATACCCTAGGACAGTTGGCACTAGAAGAAACATCATTTTTTATTATTACCTGGTCAAGTTAAAAGGAATGGTAGTATTAATTATATAAAACTAATATTAAAGTTTTTGGAAATGAAATTTAAATTAAATTAAATTAAATGCAGGGAACATAATTACATCTCTAAACAAATTATTAGGTATACTGCAGGCATAACCAATTGGATACTGTATGAGTTGAACTAAACACTGGAAAATAAGGAAATGAATGACCACACATCATGTTTTTAATCCAAGAAGCATTATAGACAAACTCTGTTTTGCCAGAAATAAAGGTGGTAGGAGATTACTCAAAGTAAATAAAACAATAGAAAAAGAAGGACATAGCTTGAATGAATAATCAGGCACAGTAAGAGACCTACTGCTGTGGAAATTTGTAAAGAAAAGCTATTGAAGATTCAAAATTCAAAAGAAGATTACAAAAAAGAAACAATTAAAAACCAAATTAATTAATCAGAATCTTTTCACTGTGTGTGTGTGTGTGTGTAGCGAGAGAGTGTCATGGCAGTTCAGAAACAGGCTACACAAACAAACATCCTCAAAGCCAAAATTAAACATATTCCATATAATATCAAATGTTACCTATATAGCATAAAATAAAATAAAAAATCTACTTCACCTCATCAGTTGCTATAGCAACGTTGCCAAACTTAGAACGTTGCAAAAATTGTGCCTTGGAATTTAAGAAGAAAGGTTGGCTTTATAGATGGCCCTTGATTTACAATCACAATTGGGACCAGAATATTGGTCACTACATGATGTGGTCATTAAGCAAATCATCATGTGACCAGACCCAATTTTATTACCATTTTACCACAGTTGTTAAGTGAACCATGGGATTGTTAAGTGAATCTGGCTTCCCCAATTGACTTTACTTGTTGGAAACTGGCTGGGAATGTCACAAATTATGACCATGTACTTAACAAGTGACTGCAACCATTGTAAATATGAACTGGTGGCCAAGTGCCCAAACTATGATCTTGTGACTTCACTTTTTTGGAGGGCTTTGTAACTTTGAACCATTGTTAAGCAAACAACCATAAGTCAAGGATTATTTGTACTATCAACAAAAAGTGAAAAAGTCATAGAAAATAAGGAGGCCTTATGGGATTTTAAATACAGACCAAGGGACAGCTGAAACACAATATACCAAATATTACTACTTTAAAAAGAAAAATGTGTGGTACTTAAATGCAGTCCTATTAGGAATTATAGACCAAAACATTTTTTTAAAAAAATGGGTTTGCAAATTAAAGGCTTTGGAAGAAAAAAATAAACAATACTAATAACCGGTTTTCTTGGAATGATACCAAAAGGATTCAGCAAATATTTGGAAGGTTTAGATGTCTGAAATGGTATAGGGGTCATTTGTCTGAAATAGTATAGGGTTTCCTGCCTGAGCAAGGAGTTGGACTAGATGACCTCCAAGGTCCCTTCCAACTTTATTATTTTTATTATAGATGTCTTGGACTTTATACTACTGACCTTGCAAAAGACACCTGCTTGTAGCCCAAATCATCAGAAAATACCCAATCTCAGGACTGTGATATTTGTTGAATAAAATCATAATCAAGTTGGAGAGACCCAAGGCTGCATACATTAAAACCGTAATAAAAGCAGATAATCAAAATGCAAAACTAAAAAAAAAAATAATAATCATAGAACCATAGGGCTGGAAGGGACATTGGAGGATTTCTAGTCCAACCCATATTGTGCGGAAATACATTAAAAGCCTCCTCTGGAACTAATGCCAAAATCTACCTACTTGTGTGAAAAGGGAAGAGAATTGATGTCCTGGCAAAACATGCCTTTAGTGCTACCCTTCCATTCATTTTTTTAGGGTTAGATTTGATAGTGGGAGTGACACATTCAGTATACATCCATTATAATATTATAATAACATTTGTCATGATTATTTGAATTAATCAATTTTTATTATCCCATCATGAGGAGGAGGAGGAGGAGGAGGAGGAGGAGGAGGAGGAGGAGGAGGAGGAGGAGGAGGAGGAGGAAAACTCTTAAAGTGATGGGAATTCTAGAATCTTACCACTGACTCATCCTTCTGGTCTTTACCAAGCTTAACATTGTCTCACTAAGGTAATCTCACCAATGAGATGTTATCTAAGTTCTCTGATTCAGCTATCAAACCACCTTAGCTATTACATTTGGATTAAAAAAAATAGGCAGCCCTTAATATTGGGGCTGACCCAAAATTAGACAAAAAGAGAAAAGGGCTCAGAAGGTAGAAATGTATCATCCTGAAGTACACTGATATTCCATTTGTTATGTATTCGGCTTAAAGGAACACCTAAAGCATTTGTATAAGAGTCACCACCAGGAGGAGTTGAACTATAACTGTTTTGGTGGGAAGCAGTTTCGGCGGGAAACAGAGGTTCAATCTGATTGGTTAGTTGTGTACCTGGCCAGGTACTGGCCAGGTATATAAAGAGTGCAGGTAACCCCTATTCCCCAGTACGGTCACTTCCACCTAATAAAGAGCTGTTATGCTGTACTCATTGGCCTGGCGTCCTTCCTACTCTCCAGAACCCACTACACAACAGTGGCGATGAGGATGGGATCCTGCTTTGCCTTAAAGAGCTGAATACACGAGGGGACGGCTTCGCGTACTGGAGGAAAGAGGCATCTTTCCCCCCCTTCTACGGCCAGCTAGTCACCACGCTAGCGGCCACACATACTCAGAACCAACCGTCTGAGTCGGCGGAGCAGGATCCGAGAACAAGAGGAAGAAGATGCCAAAGGTCGGCCAGCCCAGAGAATTCGACATCCGCCATCCCGAACGGTGGCCATCACACCCGGGGCAAGTCGAGAAATATCTCCGGGCGAACCAAATTGCTGAGGATGGCCTAAAAGTGGCGACCTTGCTTTGCATAAGCGGGCCTGCCATATTCGATTTGGCCAAAAGCCTATTCGCACCGACGCCGATTGAAACCATCTCATACAAAGACCTTATGAAAGAGCTGAATGGGCATTTCAAGCCCCGAATGTCCGAATTGGCCTGGCGGTTCCATTTTGACCAGAGAGTGCAACAGCCGGGCAAATCTGCGTACGAGTTCATCGCAGCCTTGCGATAGGCCGCCCGCCTCTGCAAGTTTTCCAACCTGGACGAGAGACTACGGGACAGGCTTGTGTGCAGCCTAAGAGACAAGCGACTGCAACAGAGGCTTTTCGCAAGGCCCGAGATAACTCTCCAAGACACTCAAGATGAGATCTTGGCCGACGAGGTGGCCGGAGGCACGGTGCAAGCGGTACAGACTCCCCTGCCCAGCAACCAAGAGGAAGCAATACACTACGAAGGCACTATGTACAGCGAGCACACGGATGAGGAAGAAACCGACATCGACCAGATCCAGTGAAAAACGGAACAATGGATCGACGATGTGAGCACAGGGAGAGCCAGCAGAAGGCAGCTCCCTCCCCAAAATGCGGAGGCTGCAAAGGTAACCACGCACAGGTGAGCTGCAAGTTCTGGCCAGCCATGTGTCGGGTCTGTGGGAAATCGGGCCATATCGCAGCGGTCTGCCGTAGCCGTATCGGAGAGGGCCTACCCAAGCGACAGTCGGAGAACTCGTCATGGAAAGGTACCGGGACCCAGAGCTTGACAAGCGTGGGGTTTTTAGAAAGCCGGAGGGCCATCTGCCAAACCAGGGCCTGCCAGCTGCTTAAACCCAAACTAAAATTGGAAGCGCAACTTGGGGGTCCTTCTAGATTCACAGCTCTCTTTGGAAGAGCATATTGGAGCTGTGACTAGGGGGGCCTTTGCCCAGGTTCGCCTGGTGCGCCAGTTGCGACCCTATCTGGACCGGGATGCCTTGCGTACAGTCACTCATGCGCTCGTGACCTCTCGTCTAGACTACTGTAATGCTCTCTACATGGGGCTGCCCTTGAAATCCACTCGGAGGCTCCAACTGGTGCAGAATGCAGCCGCACGAGTTGTACTGGGAGTTTCCCGATACTCCCATGTTACACCTTTGCTCTGCGAGCTGCATTGACTGCCGGTTGCCCTCCGGGTGAGATTCAAGGTGTTGGTAATGACTTACAAAGCCCTACATGGCATGGGTCCGGATTACCTACGGCAACACCTGCGGCCGGCGTCAACTTCCCTCCGTCCAGTGCACTCCCACAGAGAGGGCCTCCTCAGGGTGCCTCTGATCAAAGAATGCTGATTGGTGGCCCCCAGGGGGAGGGCGTTCTCTGTGGGTATGCCAGACCTGTGGAACCACTTGCCGGTTGAGCTCCGGATGGCCCCCAACCTTCGCTCCTTCCGGCGCGATCTAAAAACGTATTTATTTGAGCAATCTGACCTGGTTTGATGGGTTAGGGTTGGGGTTTTAATATGTTTTTAATTATTGTTTTAAATTTGGGCATCATATTTAATCGTTTTTAACTTTTGTATTCTGTTTTTATATTTATTGCCCTGTACACCACCCTGAGTCCTTCGGGAGAAGGGCGGTATAAAAATATAATAAATATAAATATAAGTCCATTTACAAGGCATTCCTTGTAAAATGGAGCTAGACTCCGGCTTTACAGTCTTGATTATTTCCGACGAGATGTTTAAACTTGTTTGCGGCTGGAGCAAGCAGTGGGTTAAATTGAGGCCCTCCAGTATCATGTTAACCGATTTCCAAAATGCACCAGTAAAAGTTAAGGGGGAGGCCACCCTTTCCATGTGGTTTAAGAGGTTTCAGGGGCACTTGGATGTTATCGTACTCGAAGGCCTTAGAACCAGTTTAGTCGGGTTGGACTGGTTTGAGGTATTGGGCATTGTAATATCTGGCATCCACAGAATGCAGGGAAACAACATCGAATCTGTCTGCAAAGAGTTTGCAGACGTATTCGATAGTAAGCTGGGAAGGTACACAGGGCCCCCCATTTCATTTAAATTAAACCCCAGTGTCTTATCCATTAGAATTAAACCCAAGAGAGTCCCCTTCACACTCAAACACAAAATTGAAAAAGAGCTAGACAAACTAGTAGAACAGGGGGTCCTGCAGCTGACAGACGGGGGAGAGTGGGAGACCCTGATAGTCACCCCCCTCAAAGCTAACAGGGAGATCCGCATCTGCATGGATTATAAATGCACCCTAAATAAGGCCCTAAACCAGCACGCTGCAGTTTGGCGTAAGTGTAGCACCAGGAATTTTTCAGGAGGTAATGGAGCGAACACTTAAGGGCATCCAAGGTGTATGCCCTTATTTTGACAATGTCCTCATTTGCAGGAGAAACAGAGGAAGTGTTAGCAGACAGACTTAGGGCAGTTTTAAAGAGGCTTCGCTCTGCAGGTCTCAAGCTAAAAAGAGACAAATGCAGCATAGGGGTTGCATCCACAGAATTTTTGGGGTTCAGAATTGATGCCAGGGGGATTCACACCGCAGAATCAAAAGTGAAGGCAACTAAGATGGCCCCAACTCCCAAAAACAAGGCTGAACTGCAAGCCTTTCTGGGATTATTAAACTTTTACCACTCCTTCCTACCCCACAAAGCAGCCATAGCTGAACCCCTGCATAGGCTCCTTGATAAAAAAAAAAAGCTGCATGGAAATGGACCAATGTCCATGACAAAAGCTTCCAGGACCTAAAGGCTCTACTGTCCAACAAGTCCACAGTCACCCATTTCATTGAAACGAGGCCTATCTGCATTGCTTGCAATGCTTCACCCTATGGAGTAGGAGCAGTGCTAAGCCATCTGGAGGAAAATGGTACACAGGTTCCCATAGCCTACTACTCTAGAACCTTGTCAGGGGCAAAGAGGAACTATGCACAGATAGACAAGGAAGCCCTGGCAATAGTGGCTGGGGTCAAAAAAATTCCACGACTATCTGTATGGTAGGGAATTCACAGTATTTACGGACCATAAGCCTCTATTAGGCTTATTCACCACTGACAAACAAACCCCACAAATAATCTCCCCAAGGATGCTCAGATGGTCCATATTCTTATTGGTTTACAATTCTAAACTGATTCATAAGCCAGGGAAAGAAATGGGCCATGCAGATGGGTTAAGTAGGCTACCCCTAGCAAACATAGAACCAGATCCGGCGCCCGCTGCACAGATACTGGCAATCCAAGAGCTACCGGAATGCTCTCTCCACGCAAGGGACGTTGCAGCTGAGACAGCCTCAGACAAAATCCTGAGCAGAGTTCAGTCTTGGATATTCACAGGGTGGCAGGATAAAAGTCCAGGCCCGGAATTCCAAGTATATTTTTTAAGGAGGCATGAATTGTCAGCACATAAAGGATGCCTGTTGTGGGGTAGTAGGGTTATTATACCATCAACACTGAGAGAGAGTGTTTTGCAGTCTCTACATGAAGGGCACCCTGGCATAGTTCGCATGAAGGATTTAGCAAGGAGCTACATTTGGTGGCCAGGGTTAGATAAGGCAGTGGAAGAGCAGGTACATGGATGCTACACTTGTCAAAGGTCCAGACCTGAGATGCCCAAAGCACCTGTCCACAAGTGGGAAGCAACACATACACCCTGGTCCAGGGTCCATATAGACTACGCTGGTCCATTCCAAGGACAGCTTTTCCTAATAGTAGTAGATAGCCACTCAAAATGGCTGGAGGTAGTGCCAGTCCCAAATACGACCATGGCCAGAACAATCCAAGTGCTCAGAAGACTTTTTGCCACACATGGTCTGCCTGACATTGTGGTATCAGATAATGGGGCTCAATTTACCGCTGCTGAATTTCAGGCCTTCATGACAGCAAACTTGATTAGACACACCACATCTGCACCCTTCCACCCGTCGACTAATGGACAAGCAGAAAGGATGGTGAGAACAACCAAAGATGCACTCAGGCGCATTATCGTCGGTGACTGGCACCACAGGTTGGTGGAATTCCTATTGTCTCAACACTCCACACCATGTACAGCCATGGGGAAGAGTCCTGTGGAGCTCTGTTGGGGCAGACACCTCATCACCAAACTGGACAGGCTTCACCCCGACAGAGTGGCTTCTGAGGCTACGCAACCCAAAACCCCAAGAGAACTACACCCAAGTGACTTGGTTTGGGCCAGGAACTACGGTCCGGGACACTGGTGGATTTTGGGGGGGGTGGTTGACAAAACTGGGCCCTTATCTTATGTAGTAGGGATGGAAGGGGGTCGTCAGGTCAGACAGCACATAGACCAAGTAAGGAAAAGAGTTCCAGAACAGTCACCAAGCGACCACGGGGAGAATTACCCCTCATTGAGTTTTCAAGCTGACACACAAGCTAGCTCACATCCCCCCGACCAGCACTACCAACAAACAACCACATCCGAGCTCAAGGAGGACCATGTTGACACAGAACTGAATCGGGAAAACCCTGATCAACCAGGACAGCAACCCTCCCAGGACCGCTGGGCTAACCCTGCCACAGGGTCTGACTATCAGGGGGGGTCTACCAGAAACAGTCAGCCAGAGCTTACCTGCTGACTCTCCAGTTCAGGAGAACTTGGACTTCCAGGATACGCCGAATAAGGCACCAGCCCACAAGGGGGAAGAAACCCTAAGACATTCATCTCGGCCCCACAGGCCACCCGCTTACCTCGCTGACTATGTGCGCAAATAAGGGAAGCCGGATGGCAAGATCCATTGGGAGGATCGGTTGTCATTGTAAATCCTGAAAAAATGGAGTGCGGCTCATAACCCTAAGGGGGGGGGCTAATCCATCAAGATGCAACACTGAAGGTGACGGGGGAATGTAAGTTCGTTGTATATGTATATTGTTTCATCCTTAAGGGGGAAGGGGTGTAATGTATTAGGCTTAAAGGAACACCTAAAGCATTTGTATAAGAGTCACCACCAGGAGGAGTTGAACTGTAACTGTTTTGGCGGGAAGCAGTTTCGGCGGGAAACAGAGGTTCAATCCGATTGGTTGGCTGTGTACCTGGCCAGGTACTGGCCAGGTATATAAAGAGTGCAGGTAACCCCTATTCCCCAGTACGGTCACTTCCACCTAATAAAGAGCTGTTATGCTGTACTCATCGGCCTGGCGTCCTTCCTACTCTCCAGAACCCACTACACAACACCATTCATGTCTGATATTTTCAGCAGTGTTTAGGATCACAGAAAAATGAATGCATACACTGCTATGCTCTCAAAAACCTTCCACACTAAACCACAACTCCCTGTAGGAAGTCAACATCATTTGAGCAACGCCAGGAAAGATAGGTGTCTTGGAAGTCATTCAGAAAGTGCAAAATCCTGTAGCTGAGGACAGGCGATGGCACATGACACTAGACAATGTCAATTCTGACAGATTATTTTATTTCCTGGACTTTTATAAAATATCTAATTATAAATTGCATGAAAAAATATAGCTTTCTTATCAGTGAAATGATTAATTGACAAAAACGTGGTACGTCCCTTTTCTCATATGAAAGTCCTTTCTAAGAGAATGCTAGAGATTTTACACATTTCCAAGAATTCACAAAGAGTCAAAGTGCTGACAAAGTTTAGCAGAGGAAAAGGAGGGGAAAAAATGAAGCCATCTGCTTGAGCCTTTCTTATCAGCCTTTCCTTTCTCTTTTCCGGAAGATAGTTTTTATAACTTCCTATCTGTCAAGGACTTAAAAAAAAAACCTCAAGTAAGTTTTCCATAATGGGAAAAAATCCTCTTCTCCCTGCATTCCAGCTAAAAAATAAAAACGAAACCTATTCTCAGGATCCAGGAGCAACAAAGAAGGGTATGTATCAAAAAACTGAATGTAAGTAGATTCACCCAAGGAATGGTTAGATCAGTATTTTTCAACCTTTGCAACTGGGGCTGGCTGGGGAATTCTGGAAACTGAAGTCCACACATCTTAAATTTGCCAAGGTTGAACATGGCTGGCTGGGGAATTCTGGGAATTTAAGTCCACACATCTTGCCAAGGTTGAAAAACAATGGGTTAGAGCTTTCCTTAGTTTTAGAGAGGCAACATTTTTCACTCACAAGCACGGGTGTCAAACTCACCACGTCACGTGACGTGTCACGACATATTGCAACTTTTTTCACATTGCCAGAGCTGGGGTGAGTGGGGCCTCTGCATGGTGCAACTGGCCCGTGGGCCGGCAGTTTGATACCCCTGTACTAGAGTATTTTAGAGGAATTGCCTAGTTGCCGTGCAGGCTTCCTGGAAGTGATCATAGCTCATTAGAGCTGTAAATTATACAGACACACAGAAGAGATTCTGAATTTTAAGGAGGCCATTGGCCGTTGTTTTATTTATTTTGTACAGCATATCAGGACTCCCTTCCTGAGCATGGAAAGTTTAAGAATTACTGCTGTAACAGATCAAAGAGTGGAGAAAAACAAGCAAGTTTAACATTTAGCCCTTGAGAATAAAAATATGGCACTTGGTACATTGATCCATATTTAACATTTTGGTATGAATTCCAGTCAGCAATGTTCTCTTTGCCAGCAGAAGTCTGACAAAAGTGGCTTTCTATCTTTTAGTCTGTGACATTAAGTGTCATTACAGTTAAGTCACAGAATACAGTATATAATTCTGAACTAAGTTTTGTAACAAATGTAGCATTGGAAGTGCCTATTCCACAGTAAACTTTGAGACACATCAAATCATTCAGATGTGCAATATCAACTCATATAAAAATGGATCAGGAATTATAGAAGGGCACCCAAAGCTGAGTTTTTGACCATCTCAAACTATATAGTAGACACATACCCTGCCAAAAAAATGAACTTCTTTGATAGCATGCTGGCGGGTGGATGGGAGTTCTAACTAACCAAATGGCATAGAAACAGGAAATTGTCACTTATACAGACCTACCCCTTCATGGATTACTGCCTTGTCGTGGCGAAGGGGCTTGCGTAATTCAATGAAGCTATGAGCTATCCTGTGCAGGGCCACCCAAGACGGACAGGTCATAGCAGAGAGTTCTGACAAAACGTGATCCACTGGAGAAGGAAATGGCAACCCACTCCAGTATCTTTGCCATGAAAACCCTATGGACAGTACCAAAAGGCAAAATGATATGACGCTGGAAGATGAGACCCTCAGGTCAGAAGGCATCCAATATGCTACTGGGGAAGGGCAGAGGGCTAGTACTAGTAGCGCCAGAACAAATGAAGCGACTGGGCCAAAGCCGAAAGGACGCTCAGCTGTGGATGTGTCTGGTGGTGAAAGGAAAGTCCGATGCTGTACAGATTTTTTTCTCCATAGGAACCTGGAATGTAAGATCCATGAATCAAGGAAAGCTGGACGTGGTCAAACAAGAGATGACAAGACTGAACATCGACATCTTAGGTATCAGCGAACTAAAATGGACAGGAATGGGTGAATTTAATTCAGATGACCATCAGGTATACTACTTCAGGCAAGAATCCCTCAGAAGAAATGGAGTAGCCTTCATAGTCAATAAAAGAGTAGGAAAATCAATACTGGGATACAATCCTCAAAATGACAGAATGATCTCAGTTCGAATCCAAGGCAAACCATTCAATCTCACAGTAGTCCAAGTCTATGCCCCAACCACCAGTGCTGAAGAGGATGAAATTGACCGGTTCTATGAAGCCCTACAGCACCTTATAGAACTAACACCAAAAAATGATGTCCTTATCATCATGGGGGATTGGAATGCTAAAGTAGGAAGCCAAAAGATAACTGGAATAACAGGCAAGTTTGTCCTTGGAGTACAAAATGAAGCAGGGCACAGGCTGATAGAATTTTGTCAATAGAATACAATGGTCATAGCAAACACTCTTTTCCAACAACCCAAGAGATGGCTCTACACATGGACATCACCAGACGGTCAACACAGAAATCAGATTGACTATGTGCTCTGCAGCCAAAGATGGAGAAGCTCTATAAAATCAGTAAAAACAAGACCAGGAGCTGACTGTGGCTCAGACCATGAGCTTCTCATTGCAAAGTTTAGGCTTAAACTGAAGAAAGTAGGAAAAAGCACTAGGCCACTCAAGTATGAATTAAATCATATCCCTGTTGAATATACAGTAGAGGTGACAAATAGATTTAAGGAATTAGATCTGATAGACAGAGTGCCTGAAGAACTATGGACAGAGGTTCGCAACAATGTACAACAGGTAGCAACCAAAACCATCCCAAAGAAAAAGAAATGCAAGAAAGCAAAATGGCTGTCTGAGGAAGCTTTGCAAATAGCTGAGGAAAGGAGGGAAGCGAAAGGCAAGGGAGAAAAAGAAAGATACGCCCAATTGGATGCAGAATTCCAGAGAATAGCTAGAAGAGATAAGAATGCCTTCTTAAATGAAGAGTGCAAAGAAATAGAAGAAAACAATAGAATAGGGAGGACCAGAGATCTTTTCAAGAAAATTGGAGAGATGAAGGGAACATTTGATGCAAAAATGGGCATGATAAAGGACCAAAATGGCAGGGACCTAACAGAGGCAGAAGAGATTAAGAAGAGGTGGCAAAATTACACAGAAGAACTATACAAGAATGAGCTTAACGTCCCTGATAATCACAATGAGGTGGTCACTGACCTTGAGCCAGACATCCTAGAATGTGAAGTGAAGTGGGCCTTAGAAAAGCTGAGCAACAACAAAGCTAGTGGAGGTGACAATATTCCAGTTGAGCTATTCAAAATCTTAAAAGACGATGCAGTAAAAGTGCTACACTCAATTTGCCAGCAAATTTGGAAAACTCAACAGTGGCCACAGGATTGGAAAAGATCAGTTTACATTCCAATTCCAAAGAAAGGCAGTGCCAAAGAATGTTCAAACTATTGCACCATTGCACTCATTTCTCATGCTAGTAAAGTTATGCTTAAAATCCTACAAGCTAGACTCCAGCAGTATGTGGATCGAGAACTACCAGAAGTACAGACAGGATTTCGAAGAGGCAGAGGAATAGAGATCAAATTGCCAACATACACTGGATCATGGAGAAAGCTAGAGAGTTCCAGAAAAACATCTACTTCTGCTTCATTGAATATGCTAAAGCCTTTGATTGTGTGGATCATAACAAACTGTGGCAAGTACTTAAAGAGATGGGCGTACCAGACCATCTTATTTGTCTCTTGAGAAACCTATATGTGGGCCAAGAAGCAACAGTGAGAACTGGACACGGATCCACTGATTGGTTCAAAATTGGGAAAGGAGTCCGGCAAGGCTGTATACTGTCACCCTGCCTATTTAACTTATATGCAGAGCACATCATGAGAAAGGCAGGGCTAGATGAATCAAAAGTTGGAATTAAGATAGCCGGAAGATATATCAAGAACCTAAGATATGCAGATGATACCACTCTAATGGCAGAAAGTGAAGAAGAACTAAAGAGCCTCTTGTTGTGGGTGAAGAAGGAGAGTGCAAAACTTGGGTTGAAACGTAACATTAAGAAAACCAAGATCATGGCATCCGGCCCTCTCAATTCCTGGCAAATAGATGGGGAAGAAATGGAGGTAGTGACAGATTTTATTTTCCTGGGCTCCAAGATCATTGCAGATGGGGACTGTAGTCAAGAAATTAAAAGACACTTGCTCCTCGGAAGGAAAGCCATGGCAAATGTAGACAGCACACTAAAAAGCAGAGACATCACCCTGTCAACAAAAGTGCGTATAGTCAAGGCTATGGTCTTCCCAGTTGCAATGTATGGCAGTGAAAGCTGGACCATAAGAAAGGCTGAGCGCAAAAGAATTGAAGCCTTTGAACTATGGTGCTGGAGAAGACTCCTGCGAGTCCCTTGGACTGCAAGGCGATCAAACCGGTCAGTCCTAGAGGAGATCAACCCTGACTGCTCTTTGGAAGGCCAGATCCTGAAGCTAAAACTCAAATACTTTGGCCACCTAATGAGAAGGAAGGACTCACTGGAGAAGAGCCTAATGCTGGGAAAGATTGAGGGCAAGAGAAGAAGGGGATGACAGAGAATGAGGTGGCTGGATGGAGTCACTGAAGCAGTAGGCATGAGCTTAAATGGACTCCAGAAGATGGTAGAGGACAGGAAGGCCTGGAGGAACGTTGTCCATAGGGTCGCGATGGGTCAGACACGACTTCGCAGCTAACAACAACAACAACAACAGACCTACAGTTCTTCAATGAATTATTTCTAGGAAAGGAAAAACATAAAAGTCAGTGTTCCAGTCAGTATTCCAGTCAGTATGGCAAATCAGCCATCAATAGACACATAGACATTAACAACATCTATAGATTGTGCAAAAGAGACAATCAATCAGCCCAACAGAGAAAAAGACTCCAGCATTTCTCCACCAATAATCAGCCCTCAGATCAGCATAGATCAGACATGTCAAACTCACAACGTCTCGTGATGTATCAGAACTTTTTCCCCATTGCCGGCAATGGGGTGGTGCGGTTTCCTTGTGACGTGTCTGGCCCGCAGGCCAGCAGTTTGACACCCCTGGCATAGATTAACTCCAAGGTCACCTTCAGACCAACAATCAAGTAAGCAATATCCCGATCAAGAAACTGTCAAAGAGCCCTTAGGAAACAGCCCAACCAAAGAATCCCTAAGACAGGCAAGACACCAGAATATAAACTGACAGCAAACAGCACTCCTTACTAGCAGTGATGATGTTACCTAGTTAGGGCAATGAAACGTCTGCAGGAAAACAAGCAAGCTCAGAGAGCACAAAGGACTCCTCAAGTCAGTATTCCCTACAGTCATGGAAGACTTATCACATATTGTAAAATTAGTAAAATACTATACAATTACCTCTTGAGCAACATACTTCCAGACATATTTTAAAAGTGATGATAACAGGTGTTTGGATATTACAGTAATATAACCATGAACACTCCATGTTCTGAGGGTATTGGGTGTCTCTATGAACCTTAAATTTGAATATATTATATGAGGAATTTACTGAAAACAATAAGGGAGGGAGGGAGGGAGGCTACATTAGGTGAAACAAGAGAAGATGGGGTGTGGGAATCCTTCCACATTCAAGCATTATCACTACATATATATGGCAGCTCTTATTCTCTTATCACAAATGCTATTTGTTCAAAACATCTTTGCATAAGTATTCCATCAGTGGTATTTATATGATAAATGACTAATTAATGCTAACCAAGTTAATGTTGCAAGCTAATCATAAGTCAGAGAACATGTACACACACA
Organism: Vipera ursinii; assembly: GCF_947247035.1. Taxonomy (NCBI): domain Eukaryota; kingdom Metazoa; phylum Chordata; class Lepidosauria; order Squamata; family Viperidae; genus Vipera; species Vipera ursinii. The sequence goes on from NC_139513.1 coordinate 153,627,681, forward strand.
CACACTGCTTATAATGGCCTGCAATAGCCCCATGAAGCAGATGATACTAAGAAAGAGAGACTTGGGGGAATACCGTATATGCATATAACGTTTGATAGAAACATTTCTTCATTGAACAGAAGAAACTATGCAGCAACTCTGACGGTGGCAGGATACATTCTAATAATTTGCTAAGGCCTTAGCTTGGTGGCCAATTTTATCACTTTAAAAGCTTTAGAATAAGGAGGAAAAAACTTTAGCCCCTTTTAGCGACCTGACAGACTTCCATTCTTCATGGGAATACTGTATGTTCTGTTGTGCTTATAGTGACCACACATCACTGACAGTGTTAAAAAAAATAGTCCTTTCTTTCACAAAACTGTGCTTTAGTCACTTAATTTCTTATTTTCTTGGTTCTGCTCTTGAATTTCCCTTTGTAAAACAAAGTTATAAATATAAGCAATTGTATGTCTATTCTTTTGAAACTCTTTCAGATTTGTCTCTTTTTTCAGGTTTGTCTGTTGTTATTTCCAAGAAACTATGGAAATATAGCCATCGTGTGGAATCTTTCCCAAGACCATTTTGGGTGGGAAAGATGGCATTCCTTATTAAGACATGGCACTGATGTATAAATCAAACCTTAGGCTACACCAGTCAGCCCCAATCTGACGGTATTCAGATGTGTTCATGCTGCAGTTTAACAGAATTTCCACTAGGGGCAATAGTCACAACTTGTATGAGGGCCCCATCTTGCAGATAGTCAAAATTGATCAACATAAGCAGCTCAGAGTTTGAAAACTGAGAAGCTTGATTGGTTGCATCACTTCACTTTGCAGAGGGTGGGGGGTTCCCTTTCAGAGTACTTGTTAACATTGAAAAAAATGTTTCCTCTTTCCAAAAGTGACAGAGTGACAGAGAAAAAACAGAATCTGTACCATTTGGGAGCTAATTTTCAAATACCCTGGTTGAGGTAATCTAGTGCATTAAAAATGGAAATCTTCCCCCCACACAGACATTTCAGATAGCAATGGTATAGTCTATTTTATTCTTGGAGAGTCCTGGTCAGCAACCATTCTCCGTGGGTTCATCTGGCTTCTGGCTGGGAACAAGAAAACCATTTATTCCCTGACTTCTTAAGCTGACCATCATCACGCTACACCAACATCACCGTATCATTATTCTCTGCATCCCATTATAATGTAGGAGTGAGAAAACACAAGCCACGATATAGGCCAGATAAGTTAGCAGCACATCATGGGACAATGGTTCTGTCACAAGCCAAAGTTACTCGATCTGGTTTGTTGTTGTTGAAAAAAACTGATTTATCTGAGCTACTGCACTTCCCTGTTCCAGCCAGGCCTTTCCAGCAATTGTTTTGGATGTAAAGACTTTTTGCCCCTTTGCTGGAATCAAGCCAGCTGCCCCTCCTCACTCATTTCCCTTTGCAGAGTGCTGAGCCATCATCCTTCACTGATAAAGTTTATCACAATTCCAAAGGCTCTGGGCTTCAACTTGGTTTTCATCTAATAACTGGGGCTTATTTACTGGAATTGCCTCTCAATTTCACCTCCCACAATCCTGGATTTCCAAAATCACATGCTTGTGAGTATTCTGAATACACTGAAGACATACCTCTAAATCAGAGGTCCCCAGCCTTTTGCGAACCAGGGACCGGTTCCGTGGAGAAAGGTTTTTCCACGAACCAGAAAATGTGTGGTTTTGTGTGCTGCCTGCATCCCAAAGATGGGGCTTTGCTTGTTTGTGCGGACTGGTTGCTGGCATCCTAAGGCCCAGTACTAGTCCACTGACCGGGGGTTGGGGATCCCTGCTCTAAATAACCTTCTGTGAAACAACTATAGAGGAAGAATAGAAGCATAGAAGGTGGTCATAGCTCCTGCAACTGGAAGACTTAGAGCTAGTTACCATTTCACTGAGCCCATCTTCTAAGATTGTTGGGGAGATGAAATGCAAGGAGAGAGCTTGTGGTGGCGTGGTTGGAATAAAGGCAATCACAATTGCAATAAGTAAATAAGTATTCCATTTTCTTCAGAGTGTGAAACTGAGATTGCATTGTGTATACTTTATAGCATTTGATTTTAGCTCATACTTTTTCTTCTCTGCAACTCCATCTAGGTTGTTTTGTTAAGTCTAGAAATTAATTAGGCAATTAAAAAATGGATGTTGAATCCAGAACAAGTTATATTCTGCATGTAAATACTCAAATCAAGACTGTTTATTTCCAGAAAGAAAAGGATTCAGACAGGGTCAAAAGATGTGGTGTGTTCTTGAGGCTGCTGTGGGGCTTCCTGCCAGTAACGTCCAATCAGCAGCCTGCAGCAGAATGGCCTTGGGGAACCTCCAAACAGAGTTGGGTCATTTCTGTGTTCGATGAACTCTACCAGTCCTGGCCTTGGGACCTTGAGGTTAGAATCTAGTCTTCCTAGGAGGCTGCCACTGCCTGGACCAGCAGTTCTTAAAATGTGGATCAAAATCATATAAATAAATGTCATATAAATAAATATTTTAATATTTCTCAGGTTTCATTCCTAATGAATGCTGTATAAAAAGGTAAAGGTAAAGGTTCCTCCGCACATGCGTGCTAGTCGTTTCTGACTCTAGGGGCCAGTGCTCATCTCCGTTCACCCACACAAATCAAAGCTTAGTCATTTTTAGAATGCAAAAGGTCCTAAGACCAACATGTTTCAGAATTATTTGCCTAGCCCTAGACAGTTACAAAATGGCATTGCCTGAAGGTTAAAAGACAAACAAGTCATTATCAAAATATAATGGTGGAAGAAATGCCAGACTGATAGAATAAAACATAAAGATTGCACCGGTGTTTTGTGTGCAATAAGTATTTCCAAACCTAGCATTACAGAGATAGTAGGGTGATCATGGTGAGGTCAGATTGGCCAGGCAACATTTCCTCTTGAATCAGGCTCATCCTTATCCCCTAAATCAACTCTAACTAAAGCTTTGTTAAAGATGGCCAGTGCAAAGGGTTTTTTTTTTAAATACCTGTGGTTAAGGAGAGACCCGGATGAACTTAAGCCAGTAAGACCTGTAAAACATAAACCCTACTAATAAACAAAATTTAAATTCTCCTTTGGAGAGGGTCTCCTATAATGGCTTATCATATTTCTATGAATCTATTTGGGAAGCAATGCCCCCCAAAAGAAGGCACAAAATACTGAAATCCTTCAATTGGTGTACCTGGTTTCCTGGTCAAGATATAATCTACTTCTGGTTGGCCAAAATATACACTCAAAATGTTTTTGAAGGCCAAGGATTTGTTGACTCATATCAAAGAAAGGCAGAGCTAGATCTATAGACAGAGATAGAGATATAGAGGTGTACAGGTGAAACTTGAAAAATTAGAATATCGTGCAAAAGTTCATTTATTTCAGTAATGCAACTTAAAAGGGGAAACTAATATATGAGATAGACTCATTACATGCAAAGCAAGATAGTTCAAGCCATGATTTGTCATAATTGTGATGATTATGGCGTACAGCTCATGAAAACCCCAAATCCACAATCTCAAAAAATTAGAATATTACATGCAATCAATAAAACAAGGAGTGTACATAGAACAATATTGGACCTCTGAAAAGTATAAGCATGCACATGTACTCAGTACTTGGTTTGGGTCCCCCTTTGCAGCAATTACTGCCTCATTGCGGCGTGGCATGGAAGCTATCAGCCTGTGGCACTGCTGAGGTGTTATGGAAGACCAGGATGCTTCAATAGCTGCCTTCAGCTCCTGGTAGATGGCTGCATTGACCCTGGACTTAATGAAGCACAATGGACCAACACCAGCAAATGACATGGCTCCCCAAATCAACACAGACTGTGGAAACTTCACACTGGACTTCAAGCATCTTGCAGTGTGTGCCTCTCCATTCTTCCTCCAGACTCTGGGTCCTTGGTTTCCAAATGAGATTGCAAAAGTTGCTCTCATCAGAAAAGAGGACTTTGGACCACTGAGCAACAGACCAGGTCTGTTTTTCTTTAGCCCAGGTAAGACGCTTCTGACGTTGTTTGTTGTTCAGGAGTGGCTTGACAAGAGGAATACGACATTTGAAGCCCATGTCCAGGATCCGTCTGTGTGTGGTGGCTCTTGATGCACTGACTCCAGCCTCAGTCCACTCCTTGTGAAAGTCCCCAACACTTTTGAATGGCCTTTTCCTGACAATCCTCTCCCTGCTGCTTGTGCACCTTTTTCTTCCACACTTTTCCCTTCCACATAACTTTCTATTAATGTGCTTTGATACAGCACTTTGGGAACATCCAACTTCTTTTGCAATTACCTTTTGAGGCTTTCCCTCCTTATGGAGGGTGTCAATGATGGTTTTCTGCACAACTGTCAGGTCAGCAGTCTTCCCCATGATTGTGACTCCTACTGAACAAGACTTAGAGACCATTTAAAGGCTCAGGAACCCTTTGCAGGTGTTATGGCTTAATTAGCTGATTAGAGTGGGACACTTTGAGCCTAGAATATTGCACCTTTTCTCAATATTCTAATTTTCTGAGATTGTGGATTTGGGGTTTTCATGAGCTGTACACCATAATAATCACAATTATGACAAATCACGGCTTGAACTATCTTGCTTTGCATGTAATGAGTCTATCTCATATATTAGTTTCCCCTTTTAAGTTGCATTACTGAAATAAATGAACTTTTGCACGATATTCTAATTTTTCGAGTTTCACCTGTAGAAATAGGCAATGCTTCAATTTCCATTCTTTTCTTGGACTATTTTTCCAGGCATGGTGGTAGGAAGTTTCCTTTCTCTTTTAAAACTATATCAAGGTATTTATTGCAGTGTCTGTATGTTTCATACCTCAAAATGGCAAGAAACCACATTATAGAATTTCAATAATCTATTGGGACGTGCTTGGAGGGCATGCTAAGGAGATTCAGGAATTCATTTCTGCTGTAGAGCAGTGGCCTGGTTATGCAACTCTGGCTCAGCAGACACTTCCAAGAAACCCATGAAAATAGTTTTGGGGCAATAATTTTGCTCAGCAACCGGTACAGTGATACCTCGGTACTCAACATTAATTGGTTCCAGGAGGTGAGATAAGTACCAAAAGTGATGAGTAGCAAACAAGTTTTTCCCATAAGGAATAATGTAGTGAGTCATAAGGCACCAACACGTCCTAGCTTCTGCATTGAGTGTCAAACAAATAAAGAATACTGAACAAAATTTTGTGTCAAAATGCACTGAGTACCAAATTCAATGAGTTCCAAAGTAGCTGAATACCAAGATGCCACTGTATTTGATACTCTATATACTGTAAATTGGATATTGATATTTCATGTAAATAGCAAACTAATCAAGACCTACTTTTTGATAAAACCTAAATCAGATATCTCAGATCTGACTCCGGGATTTCTACTTACAGACTTTTTACCCTGTAATGATATTTTAATGTGAATGCATTGTTCTTTGGTCAGAGTTTAGTAATATCTAAATTAATATAGACAACACATGTGCACTCCTATTTATGTGATTCTTGATACTCTTGTCACCTTGTTTTTTGTTAGGATAATTAGCTTTTTAACCTAAGTGTAAATAATTTTGAATGCTGCTCCCAAGGGAGACCCCCCCCCAAAATCAATTATTCAATTCATTCTTCTTCTTCTTGAGAAATCATAGGGTACTCTCAAATATCCTATTTTCTGCCACTGAATTTGTTGTACGTAAGTTATTTTTTTATGCAGAATGTGGAAGAAGAACTAGAATCTATAGAAGAAACCTTCTTGTCTGTGTGTGTATGTGTATATGTGTGTGTGTGTATAGGTAAAGGTAAAGGTTCCCCCGCACATGCGTGCTAGTCGTTTCCGACTCTAGGGGCCGGTGCTCATCTCCGTTTCAAAGCCGAAGAGCCAGCGCTTGTCCGAGGACGTCTCCGTGGTCATGTGGCCGGCATGACTAGACGCCAAAGGCGCACGGAACGCTGTTACCTTCCCACCGTAGTGGTCCCTATTTTTCTACTTGCATTTTGACGTGCTTTCGAACTGCTAGGTTGGCAGAAGCTGGGGTGAGTAACAAGTGCTCACTCTGTTACGCGGCACTCGGGATTCGACCCGCCAAACTGCCGACCTTCCGATCGACAAGCTCAGCGTCCTAACCCACTGAGCCACCGCGTCCCCCTGTGTGTGTATATACATAATAATAATAATAATAAAGTTGGAATGGACCTATGTGTGTGTCTGTGTGTGTGTGTGTGTGTGTGTGTGTGTGTGTGTAAATTTTTTGGCTTGCTAACAAAGAATAAAGGGAGACCGATATGATCATTTCAAACTTATTTGTTCTCATCAGTCAGCCATACCCTTTGTTAGCAAGCCAAAAAATTTACACAAATATGAGCTGCCACTGCTGTGTCTACTGCCTGTAGATGGCCTTGGGCTAGGCTGAAACAGGAAATAAGATTTGTCCCGTGTCTGGGACTAAGCAAGTGTATTCTGAATGCTTAACAAACATTTAACATATATACATACATACATACATACATACATACATACATACATAGAATAGGTTTCAATATAAGCTTAGGAAGACCAAGTATCTGTGGGTTTGGGCTGTTTATATATATATATATATATATATATATATATATATATATATATATATATATCCATATATATATGGATGTTTGGTCATTCGGGTTTTTTCCCGCGTAGAACTAAAGGTGTAGGAGCAACGTTTCGACGAAATCCCATCCGTCATCATCAGGCTAGTGGCTTCAGCTTCCTTCTTCTGGGAGAAGCATGTGGCTGTTTGTTCCTCTTTTTTAAACTGCCAGAGAGGGTGTGTTCTGTGGGTGGAGGTGTGCTCTGATTGGGTGGGAGTGTGTTTTGAATGGTGGGTGTGTTCTGATTGGGTGGGGGTGTGTTTTGAGTGGATGGGCTGGTCTCATCAAAACAGCATTCTACACAGACAGAAAAGTATCCACCATCCTAAGAAACCCCAAGGACATAATTGGGTTAGAAAACCAAGGAGTATACGAAATCCCATGCACCACCTGCCCCACCACATACATCGGACAGACCAAGAGAAGAATAAGTGCACGCATTGAAGAGCACAAAAACTCACTCAGAAAGGGAGAACAAACTTCATCCCTGGTCCAACACTTTGAAGCCACGGGATATGAAATTGATTTTAAAAAAACCAAAACTATCGCCAAAATTGAACATTTTAACAACAGAATAATCAGAGAAGCCATTGAGATAGAAAAACGCCCCCACAGCATGAACAAATGAGATGATACCTCTCGCCTACCAGCTATTTGGAAACCAGCCTTGATTGACAGACGAGTCCCAACCACCAAGAATGATACCAGACCCAAACTCATGATAACATCACATGACATCACTACCACACAACTATTCAAAAAGCAAATCCGAACCCACAATGATAACGAGGCACAACCACAAAACAGAAACCTAACTACAGCTGCAACATCAGCCACTTTAAACCCCTCCAAACCACACAATAAGCAAACTGACACCCACTATAAAAACATGGCACCACCACAAACACGAAGCCGAACAAAAGCAGCACAACTCACCAGCTCAGGTCTAAGGCTGGCAGCTGAGACCAGCCCATCCACTCAAAACACACCCCCACCCAATCAGAACACACCCACCATTCAAAACACACTCCCACCCAATCAGAACACACTTAATCCCCACCCAATCAGAGCACACCTCCACCCACAGAACACACCCCCTCTGGCAGTTTAAAAAAGAGGAACAAACAGCCACATGCTTCTCCCAGAAGAAGGAAGCTGAAGCCACTAGCCTGATGATGACGGATGGGATTTCATCGAAACGTTGCTCCTACACCTTTAGTTCTACGCGGGGAAAAACCCGAATGACCAAACATCCACATACAAACACCCGCGAAAACCTCAGAAAACACACACACACACACACACACATATATATATATATGTACACACACACACACACACACATATATATATACATATACATATATACATATATACATACATACACACACACACACACACATATATATATATATATATATACATATATACATATATATATATATATATATATATATATATATATATATATATATATATATATATATATATATATATATATATATATATATAAACAGCCCAAACCCACAGATACTTGGTCTTCCTAAGCTTATATTGAAACCTATTCTCTATCCCACACCTACCCCACCTCTGTAGGATGAGTGGTAGAGCCTGGGGACAGAGTGAAAAGGGGAAGCAGTCTAGAATCATTACATAACCACAAGCAAACTAAGTCCAATCGCCCCCTTGACTGCCCTTTACCCTTATCTAGTTCTAACTAAGTGTTGACCATTAGTTGAAAAGATCTCTCTGCATAGGCTTTAGCAATAAATCAGCTTCAATGAACATTCAGGTGCGGATCTACGGTACAGTTTTTGCAAGCATCTTTCCCTGTTATAAATCCTCTCTTCATTGGATATGTCCAAGTAAAGGCTGGACAGCTATAAATCACAAATAATAATTATTTATTATTATTAGGTGGGATTGGCCTTTGAGTACTCTGATTCTATAAAGTGATATAAAAATGCACACACACATTTTAGATATTACTTTCCTTGCTGTACACATTTCTATACAGACTTTTCCTTAATATGCATAATTACTTTTCACCAATGTTATGCTATTGGCAAAGTACATTGCAAAATTCAGAGAAGAATAAATTCAAAATCACAACTTGATGGTTGCCTACTGTTTCAAAAATGCAAGAAATTACATCAACTCACATTCTAATACTAAAATAAGTAAATTTCTTTCCCTTCCTTATAGTCTCCTGCAACAATATATATTATGCTATTTATTAATTTTCTTTATGCAGTACCTTTCCTCAAATACCATCAAGGTGGTGATTATATACATGAGCAACCATGTTTACCTTTATCGTGCAGCTCTGTGTAAAAGAGAAATATAGCCCTCATGGTGGAAAGGCTCCAGCAGCATGCTTTAATTCCCATTCAGTGTTACTTCTCCCAGTGTTTCTAGTTCTTCATGTCTGCATTAAGTGTCCCCCCCCCCACAACAGAGGACTGGAAACTTGCTGAAAAGGAACTACTGGAAGTCCTCAACTTATTACCAGGGTTTCTGTCACTAAGCGATGCAGTGAAGTGATTTTACAGCCTTTTTGCCATGGTTGTTAAGTGAATCTCCACAGTTGTTAAGCGACTCCTTTCCCTCCCTTGGCTTTGCTTGTCGGAAGCCCACTGGGAAGGTCGCAAATGGCAACCACGTAACCCAGAATGCTGCAGCCGTTGTAAATATACAATATACCAGTTGCCACACATCCTAAATTTGATCACGTGACCAAAGGAACACTGCAACCATTATAAGCGCAAGGATCTTTTTTTTCCCAGAGCTGTCATAACTTCGAATAGTTATTAATTAAATGGTCATAAGTCAAGGACAGCCTGTAAACATTGCTGCGGATACAAGTTGGGAGACTTAACTGTTAGCAGTTGAAAGGAATGAAACCATAAGAGTTCATGATTTATCCCCCATTGTTCAGAGGAGGAAGGTGAAGCAAAAGGAAAAGAGCAATGGCTATCAGTGAAACTGTCTGAAAATGCCTCGTGCAATCTGGGCATGTCAGAACAGGCGTCTCCAGGCAAGGTTGCTTTGCTGTTGAGATGAAGAGCAAGGGGTGCTCCTTCTCTGTTTCACAAGCAGAACAGAGCTGAGAGTGGGTTCCAAGAAAAAGCAATGGGTAAATGTTCTCTCCATGGGAGGACAACTGGTTAATTGAGGCTAATTGGTTCCTTCCTTCAAGGCCTTGTTCTTCCTCTCCTCAGCACCTGCAGTTGTCTCACTCTACCTAATGGTGAAACTGGCCAGGGCAGCCTCTTTCTTTCTCTCTCTCTCTCCTGTTCTTTTGGCAGTACACTCTGTGTTATCTGAAAGCAGGGAAGCTGGTTTCAAAAATGCAGAACGGAAAAAGGAAATTTGCCTCAGGAAAGCAGACATCCTCTAGATTTCTTCAAAAGTGTGGGGCTGAGAACGAGGCGTGCTGCCCATTCCTGGAAGCGGAGCAGTGCTGGAGGGTTCAGGCAAAATCCTCACATGGGGCCTTGCCTTCAGAGTAACAAACTGTGATGTTCATTTCCTGTGTGTGAGAGATAGGAGGGAGGGAAAACAGCAACAAATCTGTGAGACACCAACAAATTCACATTCCTGGAAAGGCTGCACCTCACATCCAAGTTGGAGGGACTGAAGAGTAGATCTCTTTATTGCAACATCAACAGAACCGATTTTGATTTCTAAGAAGGTAAGCAATAGATTGACCTGTTCTCCAAAAACAAATTTTGTTACTAGGAGCTTAGTTTGTTTTTTAGGGGAGGGGGGGAGATTTAATTTGGATTATGAAGTAGCTTCTCTTCCTCCTAATGACCTGTAGGAAATGTGCTTCTTACCTATATAACGTGGAGAGGGTGGGGGGAGAAGCTCATTTGAGACACTTGTTTCTTTTGAACATTCTTTATGGCTCAAGATTTGACAATTGATAGGATATGTCAAATTTTTAGATGTATCACACTCTGTTTTTTCCTTGCATTTTTCTCTTGAAGGAAAAATTCCATGGAATGCAAAAACCAGCCAGTGCTTTCATCTGATCTAATAAAAATCCATCCTTTGAATCATTTAATCATAATATACTGTTAGGCCAGTTTGATAGTTATCTCCAGCTCTTTCAAACCCGAAGAAAATATTTAGAGAAGTATTATTATCTTCACAAAGCACATTTGTTGGAGGTATACGATCCTCAGTGAGACCTTTAGTTAAAAGATCTGAGGAAACAGGAACAAAAAAAGAAGCTCAAAAGAGAAGTAATCTATTCTAGAGTGCTAAGAATGACGCTGAGCTTTGTTTAAGGCAGAATGGGGAAAGCCATCTGTAGCATTTTCTGTGCATTTGATTCTCGGAACAAATCCTGTTACCTCCACCTAAAGCTATTCCCCCAGTCTGGAGCCCTTCAGATGTGTTGAATTACAACTTTTACCATCATCTGCCAAATTACTCATACCATAGCTGTTGGAAATGGCAATGACACACAAGATAGCCCCAATATATTTGCAACAATCAGGTTGGAAAAAAGTGGCATAAAGAGTCTCATGTTGCAGGGCTGGAAAGCTCTGAAAACCTGGTAGATATTTCTTGGTAAAATAGGTTACTATTATGACTTAGTCTGAAACAGATCTATATATCCTCTTAAGTCCCCAACCTTTGGAGCTTGATGGCACAGTGGGAGGGGAGAGAGGAACTGGGCCATGCAAGCAGTAGGCTGGCGTGCACACATGCCCATACCTCAACTTGCTGAGTTGCATGTGTGAGTCAAGCTGCGTGCACATGCACACCAGCCCACTGCTCGCACAGCCCGGTTGTGAAAAGGCCATGGCCTAGTAATGGGCCACAGCCCAGGGGTTAGGGACCCCTGCTTTAAACCATTTTGAAGCATCCTATGGATTCTGGCCAATGTAGTAAGAGACTAAAACTTTGGCAATCCTGCTAGTTAGAGGAGTTCTTACATCATTCAATGGAGTGAAAATTAAGTAAGTAAGTAAGGAGCAAATGTGAAGCACTGGAGTCTGTATGTATGGCATTTGATTCTGCAAATAGAAAGAGAGATCATCTAGATCAGAAGTTTCTCCTATTATATCATCCACCTCCATTTTCAGCTCTTATCTTTCTTTGTCTATGCAGTTTATGTCCCCCCTTGCCAATTATTTCCGGTCCAAGAATCTGTCCAGGGTTTTCATCAATAAATCAGCTCCCTTCTCCACTTGTCTGGGCCATATTATGTCTAATATTTAGAGACAGCAAAGACACAATTGCTAGCAAATCTACCTAGAACCATCTTACCTGCCTAGATACTATATCAGCATGACGTCCGTGCTTGCCAAGGGATATCAGCCTCATTCAGTAAAATAATTGGGCTGGTTTATAGTCATATGTCTTCAGCTTCCACACATCTCCAAAAGCAGCATCTTGATAAAAATGCAGCTTATATCCAAAACTAGCATACAGGGTCAATTTAGTCAACAGTAATCCAACTCCAATTACTTTTTGAGGCACACACAGCAATCATGCACAGATTTAAAACCCATAGCTATTTAAAAAAATCAGATTCCTGCTATAAATGATCTTGATTCAGGGGAAGAATACATTCTAATTTCTTTCTTTCTTTCTTTCTTTTTTGCAGTTCATCTTTTCCCCTCAAAATGGGAGAGCCAGAGACCCTCCCCCCTTTCAATGAAGCATACCACAACTTGACAGAACTTTTCCAGGCATTCAACCACACATTCAGCTCTTGTGATTTGAGACTAGATGATAACATCAAACGGGTATGTCTCTTTGTTCTCTATCTCATCATCTTTGTGGTGGGATTGGTGGAGAATCTCTTGGTCATATGGGTCAACTGGCAGACCCGAAACCACCGGAACTTGGTCAATCTATACATTTTCAATATGGCCCTTGCAGACTTGGGGGTGATTCTCTCCTTACCAGTCTGGATGTTGGAAGTCATGCTTGATTACACTTGGCTTTGGGGAGATTTCCTCTGTCGCTTCACCCACTATTTTTACTTTGCCAACATGTACAGCAGTATTTTCTTTCTCACCTGTCTCAGCATTGATCGGTATGTCTCCCTGACAACTTCCTCCCACTTCTGGCACCAACGCCAACATCTTGTGCGACGGATCACCTGCTGCTGCATCTGGGCCTTTGCCGCCATCCTCCCTTTGCCAGAGGTGGTACACATGGAGTTAACTGATTCCATTGAACCAATGTGTTACTTTATGGCCCCACTGGAGACCTTCAATGAGTGGGCCATCGGTCTCAACCTCCTTCTTGCCTTAATTGGGTTCTTTATCCCATTCTCCACCATGGCAGTCTTCAATATATTGACCGCCAGACACATCAAGCGTTGTGACAAGCCAGAGAGCAGAAAAAACTGTCGCCTCATCTATGCTTACATAATTGTCTTCTTGATCAGTTGGCTGCCATTCCACCTAATTTTGCTGCTCCTCACCTTTGAAGGATCACATATCTTCCTCCACTGCTACGTGCTTGAGTTCCTGTACTTCTTCTACGATATCATAGACTGTTTCAGCCTTTCCCACTGTGTGGTCAATCCCATTCTGTACAACTTCCTGAGCAAGAACTTCCAAGGAAAGCTTATTTCTGCTGTAGTTAGATACATTCCCAAAGACCAGATGAATCAGAAGAACAGAGATGGCTCTTCCTCCAATACCCAACACTCTATAGTCATCGCGCAAGAGAAGATTTAAACCAATTTAAACAGCTTTTCTGTGTTTTGGTTCATTGCCATAAGAATGTATTTGCATTTTTCTCTCTTATCAGCAAAGGATAGGCTTAATTAGGATACTTGTTGTTATTGTTGCCAATGTCTTTCACAATTTGAAAAGAAGGTCAGTATGGGTAAAAATGAGGTAGAGAGGAAGATTATATGCTGCTGTGTCAAACTGACTGACCTTAATCAATCAAAATCTAACATTGTTATTAGTCCTCATCTATTTCCTTCATCTTGAAACTTGCAATGCCGCTTTAACATTTTACTGTGGAAAAGAGATGTATCTCTCTTAATTTCTTCAGTTTTTGCATGAAAATAACATTCTGAAAACTTAATGCTGGTCTGCTGATTAAACAGAATTGTTGGGCAGAGCAACTTATAGCTGAAGCAACTGCAAAATATAGCTCCAACCTACATGAAACTAAAAAACTGATCTGTGAAGATAAAACAGGATCTATCCCTATTTTAATATGAACATTCAATTAGTTGTTTCTTGGAACTGGGAAATCAGGACACTACCAATCCAATCCTAGCAATTCCTACATATGTCTTTTTAGTCCAAACCACTAACATTTATCTAACACCACAATAGAAAATTATACCCAGTGCAAATGTAAATTTAGGAAAATGTGAAGAGCATCTCTAGAAGATTATATCACAAGTGATTCTAGAGTTTCTCACTCCTGAGAGAATGCACATCACCCTGAATTCTTTCATTGTATTAAAAATCCCAAACTAGATTCTGATGTATCTTTTTTTCCTTTGCCTCTTTCTGCAGCTAGAACATTTGTCTATCCTTGAGTTTTCCTCCTCCTTGAGATATACCGTTCTAACTTTTGCCTGGTATGGAAATAAATTTAAGAAAGAATTACTTCAGTGTTCAGTGCTTGCAAAGTACTGCTATTACTGGCCATGGGTCATGTTTGTAAAGAACTGAACAAGGCATAAAGGCTCTCTGTGTACAGAAAGCGGACATAACTGGTTTGAAGAAGAAATTCATGAATGAACTGAATGAAATGCTAGGGATAAAATCTCTGTTTCTTAAATGAAGAACAAAGTAAGGAGATGTTGTGTCCAAACATCATTCAAGGGACGCATAGAATAATTATTTAACCTAATGCAGCGATTGAATAGTGCAGTACAGTGTAGACACCTATAAAGATATTTGTAAACATTTTATTTTACGGAAATATGCAAGATAATCTATGTGAAATTTCAAGCACTTTTAATCTTTTACCAAATTTATAAAAGTGATGTAAAATTGGGGAAATGGACTCAATCAGTCTTGCACTCAATAAAGTGGCATTTTGACTGATTGACTGATTGATTTCATTGTTTGATGGATCCCTTGAAGATACTAATTCCTTCCTTTTAATTGTAAATGGTTTGGGCTGCAGTTAGCTGTTATTGCACCTATCAAAGGTGCAGCTGGAGAAGGAATAAGAGAGCTAGTCTAACTTACATGCACTCCATTTTTATGTTTTCCTCCCATGTTAATATTCATATAATAATGACTTTATTCATTGTTTTAGTGAATAAAATTATTATATAATCCATGGCATTTTATAGTAAACAGGGTCATTTCAAAGTGTTCCTTGCCCAGCTAGGAAGGAAATGACCTCTTGGCCCAAACTAGAAAGAAGAGTCATTTGAAAAGGGAGCACTAATCAAAAATATACTTGAGAAGCCTTGCTCTACTCAAATGCAGATCTTCTCAATCAGTTCAGGGAACCGCACTTTGAATATACCAGTTTAGTCGAATGTACACTTACGCATGTGACTTACAGAGTCAGAGAAGGCAGGCAGGAATCGTAAGACCCCCCACATTCCATCCCGTTTCCCAGAGGTATCTGCAGATGGGAGCGGGTGGGTAAAATATTGCAAGACAACAGCATGGTGTCACCATTAAAAGCCCTGCCTCTTTTGAACACACATTGGCCTTACATGCCTCAAAAAACCTGTATCAAAGTATTATGCTTACCATCTTGTTGTATATTCTGACCCCCATCCTCTCTCACAGACACCACTGCTCTCTTGTTTAAAAATATCACTGGTTCATCTTTTAAAACAAGCCAGTATAATTTTGTGTGTGTGTGTGTGTGTGTGTGTGTATTTGGATTGCAATCCAAATTTATTTAATACAAACAATTGTCGCAGTTGCGACTGCTGCCTGTGGATGGCCCTAGTTTGGGCTGATATAGGCAAAAGATTTTGCCCATATTTGGGTGGACGAGGTGCTCAAAACACTCAACACACACACACACACACACACACACACACACACACACACACACACTTCTTTTCATTCCTGTTTTTACTGTTGTAGGCTGCCTAGAATACTCCTGTGGCAAGACAGTCGGCAAAATGAATTTAACAAATAAACATCCAGCAAATAATAAACCATTAAAACACACTAGTTAAAAATAACAATTCTAGTAGCTAATAATGACAAAGAGAGACATCTAAGTAGCAATGGCATTTATATACCACTTCATAGTACTTAAATCGTGCTCTGGGAGGGTTACAGCATATTGCCCCCAACAATCTGGGCCATCATTTTACTGACCTCAGGATGGAAGGCTGAGACAATCTTGGCAGGATCAAACACCTGCTTCTGTGGGCACAGTTAGCCTACAATACTGCATTCTAACCACTGCACCACCTCAGCTCATAACAACCACAATAATTCCCTTGAAGTAGTTCACTCTTTTAACAGCTTAGGGTAGGTCATGGGTGTCAAACTGCCGGCCCGTGGGCTGGTTGCATCATACGGAGGCCACGCCCACCCCAGCTCCGGCAATGCAAAAAGTTGTGATATGTCACGATACATCACATGACATGGCGAGTTTGACACCTGTGGGGTAGGTCATCAGCAGAGGGATGTCCAAATTTTAGAGGCCAGCTAGATTAGCTCTTTCACCTCATAGAAGTGGAATATTACAAGCAGCCACCTCCTCAGGGCTGCTGAATCCAGTTGATGTAAGTGGTCTTGTAAGCATTTAAGCGCCAAGCCATAATATGGTGACTGCCTCCACGGGAATCTCCCAGCTATTCTTTCCCCAAGTCCTTGAAATAAAGGTTGCTGATTTTATAGGAAACTGGTTTATATACATTTTCTTCAATGGAAAAAAAAATCAGCATTGCTCAGTATAGCGTAGAAGACCGTTGACTGAGTGAAATAGTTCACCACATAAGAGCTTTACCCTGTCCTTGGAAATGCAAGAGAAGGAATTAGTGATGTCCTGCAGGCAAAGAATGTGCTCA
Source organism: Vipera ursinii (assembly GCF_947247035.1). Lineage (NCBI taxonomy): Eukaryota > Metazoa > Chordata > Lepidosauria > Squamata > Viperidae > Vipera > Vipera ursinii. The sequence continues at coordinate 153,644,299 of NC_139513.1, forward strand.
GCCTCACACTGGGCTATAACAAAGCACTTGGTTAGAATGTATCACCGTTTACAAACAAGAAAAAATGGTGCAGGAGACTCTTTCAGTTTTCACTTTTATTATTCTAAATAAAAAACACACTTTTGTGCCAAACAATGGAGTATAAAAGAATCCGATGTACAACCATTTTAGACATCTACTTTCTTTTCTTTAGGAAGGAGAAAAGTTTTACAAAATATACAAACTTTACAGCAAATAGATAGTAAACACTTAAATAACTGAGAGGTCAGTACCTACAATTCACTTAACCAAGAGATTTGACAGCAATCGCAATGCTCAGTTTTCTGTTTTTGCTGTTTCATCTCAAGACATCTGGATCTTTGGAGGAAATGGAGGGGGAGGGCAGAGCTGGAGTTTACAGAAAATAATAATTAATAATGCATCCATTTCCAAAATATTTTTTTTTCATTATTTCAAAGGATTCTACGTGAGATTGGAATACCTGTTCCATGCCTAAATCCTTCCCTGCTAGGATGATAATGATGAGAAGCGATTCTTCACAAATGATAGCATGTGAAACAGTGAAGCTATTTAATTACAATAGTTAAGTCCTTCTACAAGCCTAAGGGTTCCAAAGCACTTTACAGACATTTATTACACCTCACAACTTGTCACCTGTGAGGTAGGTATTTTTAATTATTCCTCCTCCCCACCTTCATTCATGAGTGGATAAATGTACGAGGCAGGCAGGTGATGTTATTTGGCCAAAGCTAAACTCATGCAGATGTTTAGAAGTTGAAGCCAATCCCCAATTCTCTGGTTCCGAATGCCCTAATTATGAGGCCCAATTACTCATCGTGAATTTGCTAGAAAGTGTTCATGAAAAAAACTTCTCAAGCTGCAATGGCTTCCCCCGTGGAGCAGGAGGACAAGTTTGGCACTGGAGAACCAGAGAAAAGCAGCCGTAGAATTCTGCTTTGATTTAAAGATAAATTCATTCCTACTACATACAAGCGACGTATAGGAACTTCTCCAGTTCTCCTACTGAAGGCCACAATTTTATTCAGGAAACATGGTTCGGCACTGGATGCATTGTCTGAAATACATAAATGTAGCAGCAGCCTTAGGTAGGGGCATAGATAAGGTCCAGGCAAGAACCATCTTTCAGCATAGAAAAGGAAGAAATACTAACTTCACCAACATTAACAGGTAGCATGAAGCTTCCTGATTAGCCAGTACTAGGAGATTAATCTTTAATATCTATTCAACAGCAAAATCCTTTGGCTTGGCATATTTTTGGTTCCACCTTCCTGGCCAAGGCCCTGCCATTAACATATCAGTAGATGAAGATTAGTGGTTCAGTCCCTGGGCAGCTTTTAGATCATTACAAATAACTCTCAGCATTAATATTTCCTCGGGCTATTCCCAACCGCCATATACATTGTTCAGTTCCTTAGCATATCTTGTTGGGTCCAAGGCCACAAAGGGAAAGGAACCAAAAGAAAAAAAGATCTGAATATCTGCAGCACACAATGTATGTATTATGGAAATACTATTTTCCTAGGATATGAAAACAAGACAGAAGTGCTTTTCTCTTGAACACATATCAAAACATTTATCTTCACAACATCCTTCAGAGGTAGGTACTATATGCAAAGACAAAGCAAACCTGCCCAAAGGCTGCCCTACTAGAATTAGTTTCACAGCTGAGATTCCTGGAGTTGCAGTTTTTACATACATACACAACATACACTCCCATAGGCCAGGTTTACATTTACTAACAGTGTGTTTATATATAGAAGCCCAAGGATCCATTTGTACACAACAGGAGCTGTGAAGACTCTAGTGCTTTCTCCTGATGAGGTAGTTTGCATTATACCAAGGGCCAGTTCTCAAACCAGCTGTTCCATCTCTCAATAAGCACCTTTCCTACTGATTCCCCATTGATGAATGGAAATCACAGCACTATACTTGTTTGCGGGATCAAACACAGTCCACAAATGAAGCAAACTATAATCCAAATCAAGGCCTTTGTCTTCTGCTCTCCTTCTAAATGTTAGTTGCACTTCATTCCACTTCCAATTTTCCATCCCCTCAAAAAATGGGAAGAAAGCTCCAATGTCAACCTCTACTGTGACTTTTCATTATTACAGAGCAAATATATATTGGCCTTTTCAGTTGATAAAACAAATATGTACTTTCTGCTAGCATAGTTTTACGTTAGCAGAGAGACAGAACTTACAACCTTCTGTGCTATTTTTTTTTTTAAAAAGGAATGACGTAAGGGAAGAACCAGACACAATTTTTGTTTTTTTTTTTTTAAAGAAAAGGTGTTGGTAGCAGAAGAAAACTGCACGTGATCAGAATAACTTGAAAACTATAAATCAGATTACTGTGACAAGGTAAGAGAGACAAGACCCAGATTGTTGGGGGCAATAAGCTGACTTTGTAATAATGCCGCTTGGGGGGCCGAAAGCCCTAATAAGCAGGCATATACATAGAATGAAGGCTATTGCTAAGCACATTGATTTGTGCTTTAGATTGTAAGCCGCCCTGAGTCTTCGGAGAAGGGCGGGATATAAATGGGATTTTAAAAAAAACATAGTTTTGCTGTTTTTCTTTCTTTTAATTGCAGGATGGATTTTCTTGGACTCATAATGAAACATATTAAACCTGACAAAACAAATGTAAAACAGGTATAGGAAATAATGGTCCACAGTGGTTGTGATGTCATAGGCACTATATGAGGGCAACAATAAGAGACATGTTTATTAATAAGTAGGGGAGGGTATGTGGGCTCTAAAAAAATCTAATCATAAAAGTTTTATGTACCTCTTTGCTACCATCTTGTGGCAATTCTTCAGTGCAACTATGGCAGCCTTATAAATAAATCGTTAAAGGTTCTTCTTCCCAAACCCAATTCCTACCTCCAACAAATTTGTGCATCCAACAATCATTCATCAAGATAAATGGTTTTTAGTTACTAGTCTTGACCCTGCTCCTGTTTTGACTGAGTTCTTCATTTGAGCAGCAATAGGGTATCTTCCATATAAGCTGAGCTATAACTTTCATCACCTTCAGCTGTGCAAATATTGGAAATATTTTCAGAACTACCAATGTTCCAGGAAAGAATCAGGATGCCTTTTGGTAATGCAGTCAACATTAGCCAATCAGTGCCACTGGAACCTCTGAATTTATCCAAGTAATTGTTCGTTTTATTGTTAATAAAATTCAATTATGGAGAGAAAAAGTTATGCACATAACTAAATGTGATGAAAATATTTCTAAATTGGCTTTAATTCTTTAGAAAAGTTACACCTGTGATACCAGGGTAACTATATTCCTCATGTCACCATCTGACAAAGTAGCAGGGGCGAGGAGGACTGGCATTTTCAGTGTAACAAATGCTATAATCTGTAAAGTGTAAAAATAAGTGCCACTGTTAAGAAAACTTCTGAATCACTCTAAACAAAAAGTAAAAACAGTGTATTCAGTGTCCTCCTTGCAGGTCATACAAAAACTCTAATCTTTTCATTCCCCCTTATAGAGATATTTTAAGGCAACAATGTTTTTTTCAAACACAACTGTGCATTCCTACCCATCTTTACTCAGAAATAAATCCTACTAAATTTTATCAGGCAAATAAATATTGTAGGCCAAAGGGAAGATTCCAAGCTCTAGCATAATATAAATTGCATTTAAAAATGTAGCCTCTGAACACACCTTTTTATAAATGACAGAATTCCACAGTGGCATTAAGAAAGCAACCTTACCTCTTGCAATTTTTTCATGCCCTAAAATTTTTTTGAAAGTAGTTCAGATTAAACCTTATTGTTTGAACAACTAAAATAAGTGTGCCTTGCCAAAACTAAGAATTGTTTCTCATAATATTCTTTCCTCTCCACTGAAAATTAACCCAAAATTGGCAAACTCCACTTCCTCTTGCCTCCTAAAAATCTGTGTGTTCTCTTTTTACCTTGATCTCTTTGCTATAAACTAGACATTTTCCTTAGGAAAAGGGCAAATGCAAATTAAGGCTTTAACACAAGGTAGAACTGGTGACCGATTAAAGTTCCAAATGTATCCAGCCCTTGTACCTTTAATATCAGCTTCATTCAAAGAAATCAGTTTTTCACTGTACGGAGGTAAGCTTTCTCTCAATTGAAGTGTAGATGGCATGACAGTTAAATTTAAGAATTTATATAAGAAAAGGCAATCCTTTTGAAAGGAAGAATCACAGATGTTTCTACAATACATGTACCAATAGGAAATAATTCCCTCAAAACAATGACAGTCTTATTTCTCAGTAAGTAACCTTAGGATTGCATTTTTAATTTTTGGAAATTAAACCTTGTCATCAATAAACCAGAAGCATTTTTCATACTTTCCTATTTCCCCCCTGCTAGCCCTACTGATATGGAGCACTGATACATCTTAGCAGCATCAATCTTCTAATGATGTCAGGCAAAGCCTGTGAGAGGAGGGGAGAAGTTGGGAAATATATCAGATGGAGAACAAAAGGTCTTATCTCTTACATTTGAAACAACTCAGCCGGAGGCAAGCACAATGGGGGTTTTGTTTTTTTTTTGAGAACAGTAACACATCTAATGTGAAGTTTCACAGGACAGTCATTTAAGGAAAAGTCTACAAGAAACATAAGAAAATAAAAGTATACAGACCATTAAAAGTAATTTTAAAAAATTCTGAAACAGGTTTCACTGCTATTTCAAGGTAGTGTTTACTTCCCCCAGTATAGCTGCATCAGCTGTCTGTGCTTTTTTCTGCCTCTTTGGAATGGATGATGTACATGAAAGTTTGCTCAATGGTGAAGTCTGGTGGGAGGCTCCCTTTGTGCACACCTATATGCTTGCTCATAAGGTTAAGGGTGGAACTGTAGTGGCCACAAACTGTGCACCGGTACATGAGGGCCCCAGAATGTGTCTTCAAATGACACTTTATGGTAGAACGTCCACGGAAGAACTTGTGACACACTTTGCACTGATAGGGCTTCTCCCCGGTGTGGATCCGCCGATGGTAGTTGAATTCACTGGTATGAGCAAATCTTTTCCCACAAACCTTACAGCTATATTTACTATTCCCAGGTTGGTTCTGGAGAGCCACATCCTCATTTAGGAACTTCTCCGTCAGCTTCCGCTTTTGCAATGCTTGCTGATGAAGACGATCGCCAAAGTTCGGCCGGACAAGGTCCAAGGTAGAGTTACACTTGTGCTGACTAACATGGTAGCGATACGCAGCTTCAAGTTTGAAAGCCTGACCACAGTAATGACACCGGAAGAGAGCTTCTTCCATACTTTGGTGGACAGCCACATGTTTCTCCAAAAGATGTCTATCCACAAAACTACTGGCACAGATAGAGCAAGAGAAGACAGAAATTCCCAAGTGGGAAAGTGTGTGCCACATCAAGCTGCAGAGATTGAGATGTTGCTGGTCACATATGCCACATATTTGGCCTTTCAAATTCACATGGTCCAAGATGTGGCCACGAACCACATGAAAATCTTTGGCCAAAGGTTTCCTACAGGCAGCACATGCCAAATCCCCACTGAACAAATTGACCTTCCCTATCAGAGGGTCACTGGGATGGACAATAATGTTGTTGTCAAACACCCCTTCTCGGCGATGAAGGTTCAGCTGCCACTGGGTGAAAAACTTAGTCTCACACATATCACAGGAAAAGAGGAATATCCCAATGTGTGACAGGACATGAGTGACTCTAGAGTTCCTGTCTTGGAAATGGGTCTCACAAACCTTGCAGTTGCCAGTCAGAAGGTCTACGTGATCCCTGGCATGCTGACGGATCAACTGAATGTTGGGTTCCAAAACCTTTTTGCACACTTGACAGGGCATGGCCTTGTTTTCCCGGCTGTCGTTCTCAAAGGATATCTCCTCCTCACTATCATCGCTCAGCTCTATCACTTCCTCTGCCGCACCAAGCTCTTCACTGGGATCTTCAAAATGCAGATCTTCTTCCCCCAAATCTTCCAGCTGCAGTTCATCCATTGGCCCAAAAACATGATCTTTGGAATGGTCACTATTGCTGGGACAGGAATTGCTACTTGTTGATATATCTAAGGAGACATCAGAGGCAAAAAGATTACCTTTGTTATAATCCCCGTTGCTCTGGACCTTATACTGAGGACAAGAGTTCACAGTGGTTTGAACAGCCATGCTAATATTACCGAGGCCAGCCTGGGTCACTATACTCATGGCACCAGTAAATGGTCCTGTTGCTTCTTGCTCTTCAGCTTTGGGAGTCTGTGGGTGTATTAAATTGTGGCTAACTTCATTGGTAGGATCTTCTTTGTAGCCAGTGGCTGCTTCACCATGCATACTGCAATTTCGCTCTGATCCCAGTTGTTCCCCGCTATTTCGACTTTCACCTAGAGAATGATTTGGTTCAGCTAAAGCACCACTAGCCCGGTTTTCATTTGAGGCAGAAGGCTGTTTAGTGACAGCTGAGTTTTCCAAATCTGGAAAGGTAGAATGGCAAGCCTTCAGCAAATCATCCATACCCAATTTTTCAGCAACCTCATAAATGACACCCACATTTATAAGATCTGTGAAGAGCTCTGATGTATAAACAAAATTCAGAATCTTTTCAAAGTTGGCTGGAGTAATGAAATCTACTACATAAGTGCGGGCGGCATCCAATCCTGTATTCAGGAAAAGATTCTGGAAATAGCCTGCTGCACATGCCAGCACTGCTTTGTGTGCAGGGAAGGAACGGCTACCCACAACAATGGTGACATCACACATAGACTCTGTCAGTCGAGATTTGTTAAGTTCCTTCAACAAGTTATTTGGATGGTCAGTACTATGTAGCTTGATCCTCATGCCCATCTTGATAGTTCCTTAAAGTTTCCTTCTCCTGTTCACTTTTGGCTTCTACTGCCACATTTTTCAGATGCACCGAAGAGGGGGCAATTGGGTGAAAAGCTCTAGAGAGAGAAAAAATGAAGTTCACAGTTTTGATTCTTACTGATTTGGAGTGAAATCTAAGTCATAATTTTATTACATTATAATCCACATTGGAAAAACCGTAAATGAAAAAGGATAAAAATGACTGTAGGATATAAGCAAATGTATTGTTCACAGAACAAAAGAACATAGTTGCTTTGGTCTAATAGTCACAATAGGAAGGGAAAAAATGAATGCATGTGAGAAGCAGAAATTACAAATCGCAGAGCTACAAGAAGCATCCTTTCATGCTTTAAAGCAATATTATTAAAGAGTTACAAAGTTATCATCTACTTCCATTTTCATCTCTTCTTATTCACAGTTCTCCAACTAGTTGCTCAGATATCTACACTCCAGAGATATGAAGTTTCATAAATAAGAAAACTGGTTTGCCAATCCATATCTTGAAGGGCTTTTTGTAATTATAGTATCCAAAATGAAAACCTCTAGCTTAAGATGCATGTTCTACTGACTCTTTTTAAAACATGAGCAGAGAAAACCTGAAAATGAAATTGATCACAAGTGCTAAAGAGTTGAAGTTCTCCCTTCATACTTTCTTCAAACCCAACCTGTTGCATCTTTGTTTCTGAGCCTTAATTGGCTAATAATAAAATAAAATATGCACAGTAGAGTGCTCATATTTGTGCTTTCTTAAAAGTTTAGAAAGCAGCAGTAAAAAATGCCACCTTAACACACATATCCCACTCTAAACTTCATGTGGGACCATGCCTGCTATCAAAATAGATTGGAAAGACTAATATTAATAAAGGATGCTCTATGCAAAAACCCTTCAATCAAGAACATGGAAGTCATAACTTCTCATACCTTAAGAAAAATTATTTCCGCCACCTTTTTTTTTCCAAAACAAATTCATTACTGGAAGGCAGATAGGTAAAAAAGCAAGTTATTTATCAATGGTTTTTATTGCTTAAAGAAAATAGAAGTGGAGGCAGTGTTAAACTGAGTGCCCATAAGTTTGGGGGTGGGTGGGTGGGCGGAATGGTGACCCTTAGAAGTTTTCCTTATCTGGAACATGAGGTGAGATGAGACACCCACACTGAATAATGAGGAAGCGCAAAAGAAAAGAGGCAGAGGGGCAGTTTTGATTTAGAGTAGATGGGGAGGAGTTTAAAAATGCACGCGTTTGTGGAGCAGAGAGGATGTCCAGCGAGGGGATGTGGGATGGGAAGAGAAAGAGGATCGTCAGGATGGGGCTTCTCTGGGTCGACCCGTAAGTGGGAACAAAGGGCCGGGAAATATTTCGGAGAGCCCGGGAGACAGGAAGAAGGGCTACCCGAGGCCAGAAGAGTAGAGGGCGGCGATGAGGGCGCAGGGAACGGGGTAAAGGCAAGGGGGGTTGCAAGGCACGGAGGAAGGGCGGCCCCGACCGGGAATCCCTGATGCTGAAGGGGGAGTCTCGCACCTTTGTAGGCTGTAGAAAGGAGCTCTTTCCCCAGAAGGGAAGGGAAGGGAAGGTGGCCCCTTACCCGGGAGGCGGTGGGCAGCATCCCCGCTTTCGCATACACAAAGGGCTCCGGCCTCCCCTACCCTCCAGCCCGGCCTCGCCGAGGAGGTGCTGCTCCGGCCCCGGCCAAGAGGCTCCATCCGGCCCCGAGACGGCCGGGCCCAGCGCCGCCCCCAGCCCCGGAGGGGGCACTGCAGCAGCCCCGGCTTCAGGGGATTGGCGCGGGAAGCCATCAGCCGCCGGTGCGAGGCTGGGAGAAGGGAGCCCTTCCAAGGCTGAGGAGGATGGAGCCGCCGCCGAGGGAAGCCGGAAGCTGGGGAGGTAGAAAAAGGAGCTCCGCCGGGTACGGCAGCCGCGGCTCCGCGGGGAGGCACGGAAAACGCCCGCTGGGCACCGAGAGCCCACGGAAGGAGGCGCCCGAGAGGCGGCGCTGAGCCGGCGGGAAGGAGAAGGAATCGCGGCGGGGTGCAAAACTTTAGGAACCGGACCCTGCAGCGTTGGAGCTCTGCCTCCCTCTGCACCTTCTCTTCTACGATCGGGAGCATTTAATATTTTTAGGGTCTCCGCTTCGCTAGTGTCCCCCCCCAAAGGAGCTCGACAGGGTACAGATCATACGAGAATAATGTATATGTATATGTATATATGGAGCGTATGAAATTGCCTTGGGGAAGCAAGGGTGCTGCTCGGAAGACAATTGGCAATTGGGGACGAGCCGCTTCTGTCCATGGATTGGCGGGAAGCCAGTCCAGCTTATCTGGAGGGATAGTTTTGAAATGGCCACCTTCCCCGAAAGAAATGCAGGGTTTTCAGCAGTCAGATCTTTATCTTCTCTCCACCTCAGTTTGTGTGTGCCTTCCGGTCAGTTTATAATTCCTGGCAACTTCCTGGATTAGTCCCCGCAATTTTCTTGGCAAGGTTTTTGAGAAAAGATTTGCCTTTTGTATTTTCCTAGGGCTGAGAGACTGTAAGTGGCACAGAATCACCAGCCTAAGGAGAGTCTAGAACTCACGATCTCCCAGTTTGTATTCTAGTACTTTAACCTTGACACTAAACTAGCTCTCCCATCTCAATCTACAAGAATATTATTTTTTGCATTTTGTAAGTGTACATGCTTTGGGTGCCACATATACCTGATTCATGATCCAAACACTAAAGCCTGTTTGTGACCATGCCTCTTAGTTATATATACACCACCCAAAGTCACTGAGATGGGGAGTGTGTGTGTTTGTGTGTGTGTGACAAATCAGCAGGAGTCAAGAAAACCTGGCTAATGTTTTCCAAAATATACACATTCTGTATTCTAACAATTAAACTTCTATTCTAAATCACATTTCTTGTCCTTTTAGATTGACCATGAATTTCAGAAGGCATCTGATCCAAGCTAGTCCAAGCCTATCTAAGGCCTCTGCTTGGAACTCTCCTAGTGAGAAGCAAAATACAAATAAATGAATAGTAGATGTGTTTATGATAAATACACACATAGGAAGAGTATAGTAATAGCTTACTACAAATTGAAGCAATGAAGAGGTGCTTGAATAAAATTAATACTCAGGAACAACATATATAAAGCACACTTGACTACTATAATATAAATATTAAGTTCAAGAATTTTCTTCATACTCCAGCAAACTGCATAGTCAGTATATAAAATTGGTTAGTTATTTTGGTAGCCAAGACATACAATACAGTCCCATAACTTTATGGACCTTTCCCCACTACATGGTAGTAAAAATATGATGATAATAAATGAATGACATAACAATTTGCTATCATTTTTTAAGAATAGGAACATTAAAATAATTGCTTGAAATGCCCACATTTCTTTGTCATGATAGTAGTCGTGATCTGGATTTGGCACTGCAAGTTGGCTGTAACTTTTCCTATGCCTAGACACATGCTGCAAATGGGTCTTTATGTGCATAAAGTGGCATGTAACTGAGTAACACACAAACTAGTAAACAATATTTTTAGGTAAAGGTAGCCAGGTTATGCATTAGTGTAGATAAGGATATGTCTTAGCAATTCAGAATTTCTCACGTAGAAAAGAATCACTACAATTTTCAGCTGTGTTTGTGTATGTATGTGTTATTCCCTCCCATCTTATAACATTCAGATGTAAAATGCTGTTTCGAATACATTCATTATTATTTTTGTTTCCAACTGATTTCTAAAGCATTGAAAACCTACCAGGCGCTATAGAAAGATAATTCCCTTAATATAACTCTGCAGTTTCTAAATCAATGGGAGACTATGAGTTCTAGTTCCAACTTAGGCACAAAACCAGATAGGTGATTGTGGGCCAGTCACTTTCTCTCAGCCCCAGAAAGCAGGCAAGGACAAACCACTTCCAAAATCTTGCCAAGGAAACTGCAGGGACTTATCCAGGCAGTTGCCAGGAGTCCCCACTGACATCAAAAAACAAACAATAGCTTTGCCTTCATACTTTACTTTTGGATGGCCACTGCAAGTAACAAAATGCTTAATTAGAATAGTGGGTTAAGATGCTGAGCTTGTTGATCAGAAGGTCGGCAGTTTGGCGGATCGAATGAGCGTGAGCGCCTGTTACTCGTCCCAGCTTCTGCCAACCTAGCAGTTTGAAAGCACGTAAAAATGCAAGTAGAAAAATAGGGATCACTACGGTGGGAAGGTAACAGCGTTCCGTGCGCCTTTGGCGTCTAGTCATGCCGGCCACATGACCACGGAGACGTCACGGAGACAAGCGCTGGCTCTTCGGCTTTGAAACGGAGATGAGCACTGGCCCCTAGAGTTGGAAACGACTAGCACACATGTGCGGGGGAACCTTTACCTCTTACCTTTTTAAACTTGCTTTGATAAAACTAAGTTTTACTGTGCTTCTGGCATATAGGTTTAAATGAGCTACTCTTGGCTGATACTGTCTTTGTTATCAGCAGGGAATGCCAAACAAGACTTTCACACATCCTTCTGTAGTGTTATGTGAAAGAAAGGTTTTATTTAGGTTGTTGTCACAGCTGGTAACAGCTAGCAGACTGGGGGGGCAGAAGCAACACTAAACCTGATTAATACATTTTAGGGTCCAAATATATTTGGATGGGAGACAATTAGGAAATCCTATAATTATAAGCTATACTGGGTAGTTGAAACAAGCAGAATAAAGCAATAGTCCCCACTATTCTGATATTAAGAAAACTCTATGATTGTATTCATGTGGTCACCACGAGTTGATCTCAACCTCATGTTTATAAAAGTTAAGAGACAAACCTTATCAATAGGCAGAGAATCCGTATGTGAGAGATACAAAAGGGTGAAGAGATAAGAAATAGGCTACATTTCAGACGGGGTTTATAGAAAATTCTTGGTTTTGTTGAAATAGTAAGGTACTGATTTTGTCTTTTCTTTGCATATATGCAAGACATGTCTATTCTGGCATTCATTAGGTTTAGTGGAATTAGTCTATATTAAGTGCGTATAAATTTGCAGTAATAAATTTATAATCAGATTCAGAAGCAAGACAGTTCATGTTTCTAATGATGTAGAAGATGAAATAATTTCTGTCTACAATTAACAAACTAGAGAATGTGATCAAGAAAGTTGGGCCGAAAATCATGCCAAGTGTGCTAATTAATCATCTCTTATCAAAATGGAGAGTAGCATCAAGTAATATAGGATTCAATTCTGTGGCCTCTACTCTTCAATATTTTTATTAAAGACCCTAGCTGAAGAGTGGAGAGAATGCTTAACAAATATGCAAATGACATAAAGCTGAGTGGGATACTGTAAAAGACAAATTTCAAATTGAACTTGATAGATTAATAAAATGGGCTAAAAGTAATAAAAAGAAATTTAACAAAAACAAACACGTTCTTCACTTAGGAAACAAAATCAGCGCATAGGTGTAGGTTGTGAGATATTTGTCTTGGAATAATTGGATATTCAATAGTAAACCAGTTGGATGACTTTAGGCAAAGTCTCTCAGCCTAACCCACTTCACAGAATTTTTGCTGTGGAGGAAAGAGGTTAGTAGAAGGTGTGTTGGATATATTTGGTGCCTTAAGTAAAATAAGAGTACAAGTGAATAAAAATAATAAAATAAATTAAAAATGAATATATTCAAACTAGGAATCAGCAGTAAGTTATGGCTGCAAAATTGGTGCCCAGGTGGCTGAATACATTTTATATCACAGGAAGTTAACAGTTGTAATTTATTCAATATTGGTCAGACACAACTTCCAGGACTCTGCTCATTTTTTGGCATTATACTTTAATGGTTTAGACCAGGGGTGTCAAACTGCCGGCCCGTGGGCCAGATGTGTCATGCCGAAACCGCGCCCATCCCATTGCCGGCAGTTGAAAAAAAAAGTCGCGATACGTTGCGACGTATCATGTGATGTTGTGAGTTTGGCACCCCTGGTTTAGACAGACTGGAAGAAGTCCAGAGTAAGGTGATAAGGATTGGGGATTAGAAATTAAGATTAAAGAAGGGAGATGGAGTCAGTTATGGTTATTCATATAAAGAGGAAAATTGTGTGGGGGCTAGGGGAGGAGGTGCTTTCTTAGCAGTATTCAAATACCTGAAAATGTGTCATACAAAACTCTTCCCCATTTCAGAGTGAAAGACACAAAAGGCAGTCCCAAAGGTCCTTTTTCAAAAAGCAACTGGACTTTCTTGCTTTTTCCTTGAAGACGTTTCACTTCTCATTCAAGAAGCTTGTTCAGTTCTGCAGTTCTGAGTCAGAACTGAAGAAGCTCCTCAGATGAGAAGTGGAATTTCTTCACAAAAAAAAAAACAACAAGAAGAAAGTCCAGTTGCCTTTTGAAAAAGCACCTTTGGGACAACGCTGATCTGAATGACTGAGAATCTCCATAGAGACAGAAGGCAGATTCCTCTTGATGCTTAAAAAAAATCCTAAGTGTATATAAAAAAAACAATCATAAACAATCATATACTAACAACTATAAACTCTAAAATCCATCACTCTCTAGCTTATATAGGATAAAACAAGCCTTAGTAATATTAAATATATATAAAAAAACTAAAAGAAAAAAAGAAAAAAAAAGAAAGAAGACTCGGGTGTGAGTCTCTCTTTTTGAGATGCGGCCCTGGTGCGCAGTTGGGCTTGCTGCTGGTGTACCTTTCGCCTAGTCACGCAGCAGCAGCCCTGCCTGAGCTGCTCGATGTCCTCTCTGGGCTGGTGGTTGAGTTCCCGAAACTTATAGTTTTGGGGGACTTCAACCTACCATCGCTGGGAGGATCATCTGAGTTGGCTCGGGAGTTCATGGCTTCCATGACGGCCATGGACCTGACGCAAGTAATTTTGGGACCGACTCATGAAGGAGGCCACACCCTTGACCTAGTTTTCTTGTCTGGACGGTGGTTAGATGATCTTGGTGGGGGCTCTCAAATTATTATGCCCCTGTCATGGACCGATCATCATCTCCTGCGGCTGGTCTTCCGTTTTGCCACCCCCCGCCGTGGGTGTTTGGAACCAATTAAATGGTACCGCCCCAGACGCTTAATGGATCCCCAGAGGTTCCAGGCGGCGCTGGGGTCCCCACCTGCCTCCCTTGCTCACAGCTCGGCCGATGCCTTAGTGGAAGCCTGGGAAAGGACGGCCACTGAGGCTCTTGACCGAGTTGTACCCCTGCGGCCCCTGACCCGGTGCAGATCCCGTCGAGCTCCATGGTTCTCTGCGGAGCTCCGGGAGATGAAGCGTCGGAGACGGGGCCTAGAGAGCGGTTGGAGGTCCAGCCGATCCGAATCCGACCGATTGCGACTAAGAGCCTACATTAGGTCTTATCTCGCTGCGATAAGGAAGGCGAGGTCTAACCACTTTGCCACCCTTGTCGCGTCCGCAGATAATCGCCCGGCCGCCCTGTTTAGGGTGACTCGCTCCCTCCTAAATCAGGAGGTGAGGGAGGATCCCTTGCAGGGTCGTGCCGAGGAGTTTAACCAACATCTGTCGGACAAAATCGCTCAGATTCGGACCGGTCTGGACTCTGACTGGGCAGAGTCTGACGATCAGGACACGGGCGGTCTTGTCGATATCACCTGGGAGGAGTTTGATTCTGTGACTCCGGAGGAAGTGGACAGGATCATGGGGAGGCTGAGCACCACCACATGTTTATTGGACCCATGCCCTTCCTGGCTGGTCTATGCAGCCCGGGAGAGGACACGCAGCTGGTTCCAGGCAGTTATATCGGCTTCTCTGAGTGAGGGTATCTTCCCCGCCGTCTTGAAGGAGGCGGTGGTGAGGCCTCTCCTCAAGAAGCCTGCCTTGGACCCAGCTGTATTGAACAACTTTCGTCCTGTCTCCAACCTTCGCTTTCTTGCGAAGGTTGTTGAGAGTGTGGTGGCGCATCAGCTCCCTCTGGTCCTGGATGAAGCGGATTATCTAGACCCGTACCAATCGGGTTTCAGGCCCGGGCACAGCACGGAGACGGCATTGGTCGCGCTGGTGAATGATCTCTGGAGGGCTCGGGACAGGGGGCATTCCTCTGTTCTAGTCCTATTAGACCTCTCGGCGGCTTTCGATACCATCGACCATGGTATCTTGCTGCGGCGTCTCAGGGGACTGGGAGTGGGAGGCACAGTTTTACAGTGGTTCTCCTCCTATCTCCAGGGACGTTCACAGTCGGTGTTGGCAGGGGGGCAGAGGTCGACCGCGAGGTCTCTCATTTGTGGAGTTCCTCAGGGGTCGGTCCTCTCGCCTCTCCTGTTCAACATCTATATGAAACCGCTGGGTGAGATCATTCGTGGCTTTGGAGTTGGGTATCATCAGTACGCTGATGATACCCAACTTTTCTTTTCGACCCCAAACCACCCCAGTGATGCCCTCAACGTGATGTCCCGTTGCCTGGAGGCGGTTCGGGTCTGGATGGGGAGGAACAGACTTCAACTCAACCCCGACAAGACTGAGTGGCTTTGCATACCTTCATCCCGGGTCTATTCGGACATTCCACCTCTGGCTATGGGGGGTGAACTATTACCCCCCGTAGATAGGGCTCGCAACTTGGGAGTCCTCCTAGATTCACGGCTCACTTTGGAAGACCATATAGGAGCTGTGACTAGGGGGGCCTTCTCCCAGGTTCGCCTGGTGCGCCAGTTGCAGCCCTATCTTAGCCGGGATGATTTGTGCACGGTCACTCATGCGCTCGTGTCCTCTCGTCTGGACTACTGCAACGCTCTCTACATGGGGCTGCCCTTGAGGACCACCCGGAAGCTCCAACTGGTACAGAATGCAGCCGCGAGAGTTGTGTTGGGAGTCTCCCGATACTCCCACGTTACACCTCTGCTCCGTGAGCTGCATTGGTTACCAGTTGTCTTCCGGGTGAGATTCAAGCTACTGGTAACGGTGTTTAAAGCCCTCCATGGCATGGGGCCGGAGTACCTTAGGGAACATTGCTGCCGGCATCAAGTTCCCTGCGCCCTGTGCGTTCCCACAGAGAGGGCCTCCTCAGGGTGCCACCGATCAGAGAATGTCGATTGGTGGCCCCCAGGGGGAGATCCTTCTCTGTGGGCGCTCCGGAGCTGTGGAATCAGCTACCGGTAGAGCTCCGGATGGCGCCCGATCTTCGCTCCTTTCGTCGCGATCTCAAGACATTTTTGTTTGTACAAGCTGGCCTAGCCTGATGGGGATCGGTGGGGTTGTTTTATTTTTGGTCTCTTAATTTTATCTTGGGGTTTTTAGAATTGTACTCCTATTGTTTTAACTAGGGCAACTGTTTAATCTCTTTTTAATGTTTGTATTTGGTATTTTATTCTGCCCTGTGAACCGCCCTGAGTCCTCAGGGAGAAGGGCGGTATATAAATGTTATTAAATTAAATTAAATTAAATTAAGACTTATTCAAATGCTACATAAAACTTCTTAACCCTATACTTGTTCTGGATAAACTCAATCCATTTTCTCCATTCCATAATATAGCGTTCCTGCGAGTGATCTTTCAAATAGGCTGAAATCTTCGCCATCTCTGCCAGGTCGGAAACCTTTAAAGTCCACTCTTCTATGGTCGGCAGTTCCTCTTTCTTCCAATACTGACCTATCAAAAGTCTTGCTGCCGTAATTAAATTCAACATCAACTTGGTGTCCACAACTGTAGCATCTGTAATTATTCCCAACAAAAAAAGTTGCGGACAAAACTTTATCCTCTGTTTAAAAATCTTCTGCATGTTCCACCAGACTTTTATCCAAAAAGCCTTAACCTTTTTACATGTCCACCATATGTGAAAATATGTTGCATCTTCATCACCGCACCTCCAACATTTAGGCTGATAATTCGGATACATACTTGCAAGCTTTTTAGGATCTAAATGCCATCTATAAAACATTTTGTAAAAATTCTCTCTTAGATTTTGAGCTTGTGTAAATTTTACGTTCCTCACCCAAATCTTTTCCCACGTGTCCATTGTGATAACTTCCTGGATGTTTTGGGCCCATTTTATCATACAATCCTTAACAAGTTCTGTTTCTGAATCAATCTCTATCAACGCAAGATATATCCGTTTAATATGTGCTGGTCCCTGATTTCTAATTTGCTTTATCAAATTTTCATCAGTCATTGTAAAACCATTTTTCTGATCTTCTTTCCACCTGGCCCGTAGCTGAGTATATTGAAACCAGTTTTGAACAACCTTCTCTTCTCGCAAGAGGCTATATGATTTCAAACACCAGACATTTCTTTCCAAGCTTAGGATCTCCTTGTACGTAGTCACATCATGTTTGAAACCAGCATGTATATTTTCTATTGCATGTTTTGGAATTGCCCACAGTGGTATCTTGCAATCTAACTTATGTCTATACTTCTTCCAAACTCTCAGCAATGCCTGTCTTAAAATATGCACTCTAAACACATTGTCTACCTTCTTGTCATACAACAAATATGCATGCCAGCCAAACAACAAATCATGGCCCTCAAGATTTAATAATCTCTCTTTTTATATATACCTTGTATTTAGCTCTGGGAAGTCGGGGGGGGGAGGGGGGAGGGGGGAGAGGTAGGGGGGAGGGAGAAGGGAGGGGGAGGGGGGATTTTTAAAGAAAAATTGTATGTTAAAACTTTTCAATAAAAAAAAAATCCTAAGTGGATGAGTAACTGGGCTGTGAAACAATTGCTTGGAGAGTTGGAGAATTCCCTTTCTCTTAGTATCTTTAAGCAGAAGCTAAATAGCCGGTTGTTAGGGATGCTTTAATTTGGATTCCTGCACTGAGCAAGGACTTAGACCTGATGGCCTTAATAACCCTTTCCAGCTTTAGGAGAATCTGAACCTAGGAAAAGATTCAGCTCTGCTCACTTTCCAAGCCCCAGAAAGATAAAACATTAAGGTTCTCATTTGGGATTGCATAAATAATCAGGTTTCTTCATCCCAATATTCTAAACTATGAGGGACTATGAAGATCCTTTAAAAACATTGTTGCCATGAAAAATGCTTTTTTATCATTTAACCAATAGTTTCCAGTTTAGGCAACAGGAGAAGCCCTAATGGTTAAAAAATATTTCAATAGTTATAAATTTGACTAGAGGCCTGCTTCACACCAGATACCACCTAGCCTGTAGTTTTTAATTTTGTTTCCATTATCACTTTGCTGCAGTGCAAGACACAATTCACTAGATGACAGTCTTTATCAAGCCACTACTTGGTAACAGCAGGAACAAAAAACAAAAAAAGGGTTTCCTATCAAGTTTAGTACAAATACTGTAGAAAGCCTTTGGTCTTCCTAGGCGGTCACTTGGATTTTAAAAACTAATGTACTGTTCAGATAGCTGAAGCCTCAAGTAGGCAGAGCGTAAGAGTGTTTGTTTTGTTATATTACTCTTGCTTCTTATCCAAACTGGGCTTATTTATTCTTTCTGAAGGTGGCTTTTGTACTGCAGTAGGATACCAATAAATAAATGCAGAAATTCCTGTGGGTCCCACTGCTTCCGATGCCCAAAGGAACGAAAATTCTCCTCCAATTAATCAGTCTCACTGATTCTCTTCTGTGAAACTCCTGGTTATTTATCGTTTGAACTGAATTCATTCTTGCAAAGGCACCCTGCTAATCCTTTGGCAGTGCTATTTCAGAACTATTGCAAATACTGTTATGAAGAGCTAGCTGCACAGAGAATGGGAAATTGTGGAGATAATCCAAAATTAATTTTTTAAAAAAAGATTGAAAGGGACATGGAGAACTGGATTGAGATGTCATTGCTGCATGACAGTGATCTTCTGAAGCATCTCTACAGAAAAATGCCAAACTATAATTAGAAACAGAAGTTATTTTTTCATAGTGATCATTTGTTCTTTCTGACTGTATATACATAATCATTTATTATTTATATCAAATTTATATGGCCACCCACCTCACAAAGGGTGACTAGGTGGCATATAAGGATATAAAACAATAAACATATGAAACAATCATTTTTTTAAAAATCAAAATCATAAGACATGCAGGAGATTAGACATTAACAGCAACAATGGAGCCACCTAAGATCTCACAGGTCCCTTGTGACTCCTAAGACTTTTCAATAATTTCTCTATACCCGTGGTGGCGAACCTATGGAACGCGTGCCACAGGTGGTACACAGAGCTCTCTCTGTGGGCACGTGCCCTGTCGCCCCAGTCCTAGGCGTTCAGCTGGGTTTTATAAAACCTTTTTGCTTTAGGCCTCCGCTGCCGTGTGCAAAAAAAAAAAAAGGTTCAATCAATCAGTCAATTTCAACCTCATGGGAAAAAAAAGATCTCGCAAAGTTGGAATTGATTGATTGAACTTTTTAGTCCTACCCAGTCTGCCATTACCACTGCAGCCACGCCCACCCAATGGGCCACGCCCACCCAATTGGTCACGCCCACCCAGCACCCAATGATACATAAGTGGGTTTTGGGTTGTAGTTTGGGCACTCAGTCTCTAAAAGGTTCGCCATCACTGCTCTATACCAAGCGTTTTTATTTTTTAAAAAACCACTGAACTTCCCTTGGATTCTCTTTTCGTATTTCTTTAAACCTTCTGATTTAAACTTTAGGGTTGAAAAGTTAATATGTGGTAATACTAAGGGAAACTTGCGTTCCACCACCTAGCAGCTCAGATTTACCAATGAATGATGTTATGAGAGATCAAAAGATCTCAATCAATTGCTACTAGTTAATTCTAGTAAGATTTTTCCTTAGACAAACTAGTGTTTCTCCCCCTTTTCCTCCTCTGAAAAATTGACACCCGTGACTAACAGTTTGCTCAATGGAAAATACAGGTGATTCCTTAATGTACAACCACAACTGGGGTGAGAATTTCCCTTGCTAAGCAATGTGGTGGTTAAACGATAGCACCTGGTTTTATTATCTTTTTCCCAAGCAAATCACAGCAGTGGTTCAATGCAGTTGTTAAGCGAATCTGTCTTCCCTGCTGACTTTGCTTATCAGGGGCCAGCTGGGAAGGTTGCAAATGGCAATCGCAGGACAGCAAGACATTACAACCATCATAAATCCATGCTGGTTGCTAAATGTCCAAATTTTGATCATGTGACTATGGGGATGCTGCGAGAGTTGTAAGCGCAAGGACCAGTGGTAAGTCTTCAGTGACCATGTCACTTCGAACGGTCGCAAAATGGTCGTAAGTCAAGAATTATCTATACTCTTGAGGTATTCAACTTCAGTGGTTTTCCAACAGAGGTTTCTGTACTTCAAAGTAGAGAATCTTGAGATTTTCAAAGCGTCAGGCCCTGGATACGATTGTTCTTATCAACTCAAGCTGCTGAGAACAATGGTAGCAGAAACCCAGAGGATGGCAGAAGTACTGATAAAGAGCTTGTGTTCAAGCCTATACTGTTCATAAAAGTGGGAAAGTGCCAGTTCTTCACCAAGCAACTGCTCTCTTATAAGTCACTGGAAAGTTACGATGGGCTTCATACAGAGCTTTCAATACTCTATGGCTCTGCAGGAGGGCCTCTTGAAAGCAATAAAGTGGCGGTGTCTTTTTGCGAGTTTGCAGAACTGGTCCAGAAGGTGCTCTTGGCTGCCTTTGCACGCACAGCCACTTCATTGCACGTAGCTGCAGAAACAACCAGGAACAGTTTTTGTTCAGCTTCCAAAAAGACACCTATGGCTTTAAAGGGAAAAACCACGGTGCTTTTGAAGAACTCCTACAGGCTTACCATATACGCACATTTCTAAGCAAAGATCTTTTGTGGGAAAATCTTCATCTTGTTCCAATTCCTTCTCCATTTCAAAGATTGCTCCAGGAGGAAGGAGCTCAGTGATGGCACAAAGGGTTGACTTTTTAGCCCCTTTGGCATCTTTAGGAGCAGCAAAATCTGGAAATTATGCAAACCAAATTACATCATTGTGAGCTGGCGAGTCCAGAGTTCCCTCTGCAGTTTCTACATATCGTGTTGAAAGTGGGGCTATTTCATTCATTAAAAGAAATAGCTCCTTCGTCGTACATAGTCTGATGTTTAGCGAGGATAGTCTTTCTTTTTATGACTTCAAATCAATCTTGAATTCTGGTAACCGCCTGGGAAAAGTCTTTGCAGTTTTCTTGGCAAGGTTTTTCAGAAGTGATCTGTCATTATCTTCCTCCTAGAGCTGAGAGAAAGTGACTGGCTCACAGGTCACCCAGCTGGCTTTGTGCCCAAGGCAGGACTAGAACTCATAGTCTCCTTAGTTTTAGCCTGGTGCCTTAACTATTATACCAAACTGGCTCTCTTTATTTCATTGATTGTTGATTAAGTTACCTGAGTTATACTAATTTTGGCATTTTAAATGACAAAGCACATTTACTTGGGATAAATTCCTCCACCCCAAAAAAAGCTTAATAAACATACTTGGAGCAGAGCAAGAGAAATTCATCTATGTTAATAGCAGAAATCAATTCTGCTTCTCTCCTATTGTTACATGCAGCCAGGAAAGCGTTGCTCACGGATTCTTCAGCATTCTTTGATTGTTCTGACAAATATCAATGGTATTTCAGGGAGTTTGAGGGGACTCGAGAAAGGAGTTTAAAGACACGTTTGCCTGTCATAAAATCCCCCATTTCCACTTTGAAAACCTTCCCAGTGTCCAAAAGGATTCTCTCTCCCCCCCCTGATTTAGTTAGAATTATAAATGGGAATGATTGCAGGTGGTCTCCAAAAAGCCTTCAGTCCCATTGCCATGCATGTTCCAAAAGTGGACTGAAAAAACTGGACACATCTGTTCTCTATCACCACATCTTCAGGTGGTAAGGAGTCTCCCCAAAGGCGATGCTAAGGAGTGGCAAACTTAGAAATATGGGTGTTACGTGCAAAGTCTCGCGGATTAACGATTTCTAGTTGTTTGGATTCTTGTTAAGAGCTTACCGAGAGCTTGGTCTGTCCAGTAAGACACATACACTTCTTTAGATGGGTAAATAGAAAAGGTAGATAGATCTCATTATACACAGTATAGAGGGTATGCCACTATTGTTTAGATACACCAAGTTTAGGCTTTCACTTTCTAAAATCATTGGGTTTGACAACTCTAATAAGCTGTGCGTAGAACTTTCCTTGTTGAGTTGAAAGTTCAACTAGCACAGGATATTGCCGCTGGCCTATATCTAGAACTATCTGGTGTAATGTTTTATACGTTTGTAAACTTGTAGTTCTGTATCCAACTTAGAAGAGCCAAATTTTGAAAGATGACTTTTTTGGAGAATTGCCCAGATCATCTATTATCAGACCTATATGCCTGCCTTATGCTATGTCAGCTCAATATTCCATCAAATCTAATTTAGTCCTTATTCTGTAAATCAGCAGTTTCCAAAGGTCTTAGGATTGTGGTAGGATGCTTTTGGACCATGTATGAATGTGGCCTTTTGTACATCCATGGCACAATGTCTTTGGAGATTCTCAGTCATCCAGGTCATGGTTGTCCCAAAGGTGCTTTTTCATGAGGCAACTGGACTTTCTTTGTTTTTCCTTAAAGATGCCTCACTTCAGTGAAGAAACTTCTTGAATGAGAAGCAAAACGTCTTCAAGGAAAAACAAAAGAAGTCCAGTTACCTCTTGAAAAAGCATCTTTGGGACATGTATGGCACAAACTGCCACAGGGCCAATGCAAAAATGTAACACAATCCTAAACCATGATCTCCCAAACAACAGCCAGATTTGGATATCTACTGTACGTTGTGCCAGTAACTTGTGCCATTTTGTAAATGTGTTGGTTTGCTGATTTTGTGAAAACAATGTCCCCCTCTCCAATAATGACAGCAGTCATCTGAAATATCAAAGAATGAGACAGACACAGTGGCAGGTCATAAGTAAAAACCCTGTTAATATAGAAGACTGAGGTGTTCTTAATCTGTGCCACAAAAGGACGCGCAGAAGGATGGTTTTACATGGAAGAGATTCTGCAAGATTCACATATGTATACAGGGGAAGAAAGCACCATGAGGACTAGGGATAATTGTCAAAATATTCAAACAGTGAACACTAAAGCATTACAATCAGTTATAGGCTGGAATTAGAGCATAATTAAGGAAAAGAACATGGGAGGAGCCTGGGACAAGATGAAGAAGCTCCATGGTACATCAAAGTTTCTGATTTGGCTGCAAGTGTACTGGGCTTTGGTGGATGAAATCTAATTGTGTTGGTTTCTTGCAGTCTTGCAGACTTTTTGCTTGTCCTCACTCTTGCATGAAACCTGTACAAGAAAAGATTAAGCAAAAACTACTAAGCTGAGTGCAATACACAGTGCAGTTGTCTGTTAAAAAAAACTTACGTCACAGAAGATTAGGTAGATAGGGATTCAACCAGATGGAAAGGTACTTTTGACATAATAATAAACCAGACCAAAGAGAACAAGGTTGCATTCACATATAAAGTTAAGACATTTAGGATGTTCAAAAAAAACCCACACCAAATTCAGTGCAAGAGTCATTTTGTGCATCAAACAGTCGTTTTGAGGTAGCCTGTGCCCAAATTGAAACATGTATGTTACAATTGTGTTGATCCATGCACAAATTGGAAAGGGAAGAGGATTGTATCTGAACAAAAATGTTTTGGAATTGGGAATGGTGAAAATGCTCAGAACATTAATGGTTGAGGGAAGATGCTGGGAAGATGGGAGCAGGCTGGTACCATATACTGCCCTGGAGCATAACAGCAGTGGTGATAGTGAAGGGAAGGGAATGCAATGGAAAAAAGAGATGGCAGGCATCCTGGGCCAAAATCCTGCACAAAAAACTGCTGAGGGGAAAGAGGGTGAGGTGTATCAGGTTGGCCAAACTCTCACCACTCCAGAATTTGTTTTGTCCCAAATCCAGAACTAAGGTCTACCTTTGAACTATCTACGTTCAGTTCTACCAAACAGTGTCTGCTCTGAAATAGTTCCTTAGAACTCACCTAACACAATTGTTACTGCAGGTTCTAGGTTATTTTCTGTTCTGCGCATACCTGTATAGGACAGGGTTTTTAAAATGATATTTTGTTGAACTAACACATAGGAAAACCTACTTGGTTTATTTATGACTGGAGAGTCGTAGGCATTTTTAGGATAAGGAGTACACCTGTCCTTTGAGTAGCACGCTAAGGCCAAAAGCAAAAACTTGGATGTGTCATGAGAAAAACTATATTGTTAATTTAATTTATCAGTGCTTATTAATAATGGGAATAATTATTTCTTGTATACTTAATAACTTTTAATTACTAACAACTGTGAGGTAACCTTGAAGAGTTTCCTGCGAGGATTTCAGGAAGATGCAGACTGCCTGGGCTGAAACTGCTGCTGTGTGCCAAGCTGTATTGGAGGAAGTTACACACTGGCAAAACTTTAAAAAAATAATAAAATACACAATGGTTTAGCATAATGTGCATACAGACTGAGCATAGCTACATGAAATTACAAGAAATAAATATGATAAATAAATCATTCCAGAGCACTATCTGGAATGATTGGCTTTGAAAGTTATTTACAAATAAAACCTAATTTGACCTAAACAGTACTTGAGAATAGGGAAATTTTGTTCATTTATGGATTTGATTTTATAGATACCAGCCTAAAAGATGTAGAGAGACCATTACTGGAAAGCAGCAAGTGTGATCATTTTAAATCATCTATGGGTTCCAAAATAATTTGATTTTCCTTTGTCTTAAAAATGCATCACAGGTATTTTAATTTGATGGATCTGAAGGAAAACACTGCCCCACAACTCTGTGTAATGTTAACTTGACATCAGCAAAGCTGAACTTACTACAAGATGAATTCATCATCACTGATGAAGCACTGCTAAATTTCCAAGGATATATTTTATCGGGGACTTAGACAAAGCAGATCAGATGTCTGCTTACAGTTCTAGTGAGAAATATCTGGGGTAGGCAACCTTGGCTCTTTTATGACTCGTGGACTTCCATTCCCAGAATTCCTGAGCCAGCTGGCTGAGGAATTCTGGGAGTGGAAGTCCACGAGTCATAAAAGAGCCAAGGTTGCCTACCCCTGATCTAAGAAATCATCTAAGACACATCAGTAGGAGTTACAGCCAACCATTTTCATCAGATGTAATATTTAACATCTCAGGGTTGAAACCATTGAGAATTGGTTAAGACTGTTTTTAGTTACATACATAAGGATCACTAGTAATGTTGATCAACTAATGCTTTAACAGTAAGCCAGAAACTGGTTTCCCAAAGGGCAAAGAAAATATTTTTACTTCAGTGCGTATTAAGTGCAGCTTGCAGAATATGATATACATTCCAGCAGGGAAGGAAATAGAAGAATGTGTGGGAAGAAAAAGTTGGGAAACCGCTAGAGAATGCAGCCTATACTTAATTTTACCTATTGATTTAAAACATTTATATAGCTGCCCATCTTATGACAAACTCTGGGTGGCTCCCAATCACAAATTATATAGACTGTATGTACGCTGTCCAAGTTGTCTTCCCCTGTTGACTGTTGGCTTCTGTTCCCCACTGTTACCTTTTAAAAAATTAAGTGACTTTTACAAAGACTCCATCAGTCTCTAACGCTTTCTCATTGAGCCTGAATAGCTTACCCCTGGAACCACTCATTGCTCAGGGAAGTATAAAGAGCATAGTAAACTGGCATTGGGTACAGTCCAAAAGTGAAGGTAAACTTTGACAGAAGAACAAGCATACAAATTTCACCCAAAACACATCTTCTAAATCCTGAGTGGTTAAGACTTACCCTATTTGGGTGACAAAAATCCAGATAATCGCTAGAAAGCAAAGAAGATGTAGAGAAAACTGCTTGAATGTGATGCTATCTTGTGGACATATGGATATTTGAAAGGCCACATCGGAATTAGACTTGTAATTTGACTCTAGGCAGAAACCATTAAGATATTTTACATTTTACAAATATTTTTATTTACAAATTTGCCTATTTCAGCTCTAGAGAATTCAACCGCCTCTAGACTTTGCTCGCTGGCAGGTTACTCACCAGACTTGCTGCATCCGCAGCGTTCATCTAACCTACCCTAAAAAAAAATGACGGGAGACCGCTAATATCACAGTCACACTCTGTTCATATCTGCTTCAACTTAAATCATACAAATATATGTAAGAAATTGTATGAATGCTTGTGTGTGCTTTTACCATATGTGAAGTTGTTTGCATATTTTAAATCTTGTAAAGAGTAAAAAATCTATAAAAACTGTTGCAAGAATTTCTCTTTTTACCCCATTTGAAAGTTTTGAGTTTTGACCCCCTCTTTCCTTACCTCATTCTGCACTTGGCGAGTACTTTACGTCACTCAAGCCAGCAAATCTTTCCTTACTGAGTTCCATGGAATTATCTAGAATTAAAGTATAAGGAAAGTTGGTTTCTAGCCAAAGCATTTAGCTCCCATTCGTTTGATGGAAACCCGATTCGATTTTTCCTATGGCTGACAAGAGGACACAAGCAAAGAGTTCTGTGCCTGATTGCTCAACTTTGGTAATAGGGAGAGGTAAAGTTAAATCAAGAAGGAAAATTCAAAGCTGAAGGAACAAGAAGGAAAAAAAAACACAGAATTAGGTTTGTCCTTTTCTAATGTCCAAAAATTGCCATGAAAGAAGGGGGAAAGAGAAGAGGCTTTTCTTCTTATAGTACAGCATAAAATGTAATCGAGAAAAGATGTAGGAATATCAAATTTCCATAATGATAACAGTAATCTTGTGGTGGTCGGCAGAGATAGCCATTCCTAATGAGGAGGACACCTAAATGATAAAAATATGCATCATGATATAACAATGCAGGCTTTATTTTTTTATGTTTGTACTGCATGTCACAAGTACATAAGGGGCAGAACTTGAATCACAATATTGCAACGCACTTTTCATTAGTTATGTCCCTTTCCCCTGCACTTAGAAGAGTTTGGGCAGATGAAAGTTTTAATATGAAAGTAACATAAAGTGATAGAATGCCTCATACTGGTTAACATTGTGTGTGTGTGTGTGTGTGTTTGTGTGTGTGTGTGTTTTGAGAAAAATAGTCGAACACCGGGATAATATGAAAAAACAACAACTGTTTAATAAACTTAGCTTTCGTCGGCTAACTGGCATTCCGATGAAAGCTAAGTTTATTAAACAGTTGTTTTTTTATATTATCCTGGTGTTCAACTGTTTTTCTCAACATGAATATATATATTCAAATTTCTTTTTTGCTGACAAAGAGTTAAATGGGAGACTAGAATAGCTATTACAAGCTTTTTAGCTCTCATCAGCTAGCCATACCCTTTATGGGATTCGAACCTGGGCAGCCTGCATAGTAGACAGCTGTATTAACTTCCAGGCCACAAACCAGTCTGACCAGGAAACACACACGCACACACACACACACACACACACACACACAAACAAGCACAGATATACATACATATACACATACATACATACACACACACACACACACACACATACACACAGGTGGTCTACTATACAGTATTTTATATAGTCTTTGGGTGAAATAAACATTACATTGTATTACATTAGTATTCCATCAAATCAATAGAAAATTAAATTTGGCAATTGAAGGGAGCTCCAGGTCTGTATGGAAATGCTAGCAGGGTTAGATATGCATTTGGGGACAAAGACAGTCCCTCCCTCTTTTCTGGAAGTATGTAATAGGGTACTGTTTACCTTCTTATGCCTCTTTTGAATTGTGATGTGACTCAGCAGCGTTTCTATTTCATTATTTAAATAACCACCACAAATACATGGATTTTCTTCTGATATTCTTCTGAATTTAATTTGGAATATAAGACAGGCTTTCTCACTAGATCAGATGAAAGGCCTGTCTGATCCAACTTCCTGTCCCTAAATGAGGACCGCAACCACTCCTCTGCTTATCAACAACCACCTCCACAGCTAGAGAAAGGACACAGATCAGGTGAGCAGGTAGAAGATATGCTGGGATTGCTTGTGTCTCACTTTTCACTTTGGACATTTGTGTGCCCAATCACACTTGGCCAATAAAGAATTCTGTTCCATTCTACTCTACTCACAAAGGACCCTTAAGGAAGTGTATGCATCCTCAGTTCACAAACACACCTACCTGGCTCTATGGTCCTTTTGCCCATCAGTCCAACGAAGAAATCATGCATGTCTCCTATGGAAATATTAAGTTTATTAGACCAAACAGTTTTCAACCAACTGGGAAAAAAGCAACAGTCTTGAGTTAATGTAGCCCTTGTAAATCATCTGCTAGGCTTATTTACTGCATTCTGAATTTCAGAGATAATTCTGAATATGGCACGATGGTAATAACTGCATGTTTGTATATAACAGTCCACTTTTATCTATATTAAATAAGTTTCTAGAATGGGCTGTTGATTAACAAAGTAGAATATTTCATTGCAAAGTATTGGGGATGAATGTAAGTGTCGCTCAGAGACACCATCTGAATCATTTTTGGCTCATGGCTTGTTACTATCCTATCTTAGCTTCTGTGGTAATTCAGTCAATAAAATAACTAACTGAAAGCAGATTATTTCAATCATTCAATAAAAAAGAGTTGTTTCATGTTGGGGTGATTAATTTTGTTTTTAATACTGTAAACCTAAACATTTGAAGAGGCAAATAAACTGAATGGAACTCAATGTAACTTAATAATAGAACAACAATAGAACAATCCTTTGTCCTGGTTGGTACATTCTGATGTCAAAATCCCTTGACTTATCCAGGAGCCATGCTGGCTACAGCTATTCTCAGTCATGTTTTTCTATCTCCTTTCCTGAACATCTTCACATTTTACATAATATTAGAGATGTAGCTGGGGAGACAAAGGATCCAAAGGGAGATTTGTAATTCTACTCGATGTGAAAGTTACTTTTAGTCCCATAATCCACACATTTCTTAGAAAAAGTCAGTTCAAATATTAATGTTAATTTTTAGGGGGGGTGGAAATATTTTTCCCAAACATTTTTTCATACTTTTCATAGTAAAATTCAGATCTATGTACACTCAGTAGATATCCTATGTAATTTTTTTTCTTAAGATATGCATTTTTGTATGTGTACATTAAATTGTGACATACAGGTACAAAAACTTCTAGCAAAAATGGATTTTGCTATGCAGACAAGTCTTTTTCGTATACTGGAAAATCAGAAATGTATTTAATGATCTAAAAAATCTCTCTGAACTAAAGCTTACTACGCAGACTTAATGTCTTCATTTTCCAACCTTGTATCTTATTCTCTATATCAGGGCTTTTCAACCTTTTCAACCATTGTACCACTTTTAGAATATGGCAACATCCGAGTACCACCACTCCAGCCATCTCTTGCTTAGGCTTGTGCGGTGCTGCCATCTCTTGCTTAGGCTTATGTGGTGCTGCCACCGGTTCAGCTCATTCCCCTCCCCCACTACCACTTTTCTAGGATGGTCGTGTACCACCTTCCAGGTGCCAATGTACCACAGGTGGTACCCGTACCACTGGTTGAAAAGCCCTGATCTATATTATCCTCCATTGGACCTAACTAAGAACTAGAATAAAATTCTTGAATCTGTCATTCTCAGACTTGAATTCTCCACTAGAACTGTAATGTGGTTGGAAATCCTAACCTCAATGAACAACCATGGTAAATGCTAAATTTAAAAGGGAAACAGGTGAAACAAAAATTCCCTAAACTCAGAGCTGGCTGCAGATAGCACAAAGCTGGTTAGTTTTGAAAGAGTAGGAATGCATTTAAAATAGTGCCAAAATGATTTTCTCTTCAATTCTAATGTCTATAGAGATTCTCAGTCATCCAGGTCATGGTTGTTCCAAAGGTACTTTTTCAAGAGGCAACTGGACTTTCTTTGGATTCAAACTGAACAAGAGAATCCAGTTGCCTCTTGGAAAAGCACTTTGGGACTTCAGTTCAAATGTGCCTTCACCTTACAACTACATGGCTGAAGTTATCCTTCCACCTTATCCTTTCCAGTGATGGACCTGTACTACTAAAGTTTATTCCGTCAGTGACTGAAACATAGAGAAAGCAGTGCTGATTGCAGAGATCAACTGATTAACTTACGTTTCTGGGAAGAGGCAAGGGTCTGGGGATCTGAAAACAAATACAAAGCAGAAGGCTCAAATGCACCAAAACCCTAACTCTAACCATATCCCATTTTAATGAAGAATGGAGCATAGATACACACTGCAATTTATCATGAAAATACATCTGTCATGGTTCCGATTAAAAAGACACATCAAAGAGTACTGCATGATTATTTATTCTAAAAAGTCTATAATGAGCAGAAATGGAGCATCGGCACTCATTGATGGATGCCAGAATCTGAATTCTCCTCCCCACTACACACAGAATTTCCCTCCCCTATTTACACGTCATGAATTACATTTACCAATTAATTCAACACAGAAGTCTCACTTCCCCTCCAGCCACCCCTTATCTTGTCAAAACATCCAGTTGCATTCCACCCACGTTTTTGTGATTCAAAGCAAAAGGCTGCCTCCTATATTGTCAGTGCAAAAACGTGTCAATGTTTGCAGCATTGACAATATCACTACGTTTGGGTTTTCTGTTTAAAAATCCATGCCTCCTCCAATCATCAAAATCTAATATGGATAGATTTTTTTATAAGTTAAGTTATAAGTTAAGTTTATAAGTTATACATGTAACTACAAACTTAATGCACACACAACCATAGAAAGACATGCAGTCTCCTTCTGTCATTTATACATTTTCTCTTTCTCTCTCTGCTGTTCCTTTCTCCAACATTTTTAATTCCCAAACTCTGTTCCCATTCTAAATCATTTCACTTCTACTCTCCATTTTCTTATTTCACTTACTACTTTTGAACAGATGGAGTTAACAAAATTTATCTAATCTCAAACTACACTTAGCTTCTTTAAGATAGAAGAAACAGTTTTTAAAGTAAACCCAGTTCTTGGAGTACATGACGTACAGTTGAAAAACAAGTCCATTTTTAACCCCTCCTGAGTTAAAATGTACAGGTAGTCTTCGACTTACAGCCACAATTGAGCCCAAAATTTCTGTTGCTAAGCAAGGCAGTTATTAGAATAGAAATAGAATAACAACTTTATTGTCACTTTGAATGTACACTAATCGGCATACATTAAAATGAAATTTCATTGCATTCAGCTCTCAGAGGGTCACCACCTCCAATATACACTACATAAATATGACAAAAATAAATAAATACATACAGAATTATGCAGATACCCACATATATCATCTGACACTGAGAATCAACAGTCTAGTTCGGGTTATGTATACATGTGCATTGAGAGAAAAACGAATCTTACGAGTTTGACAGACGGATGTCATAGGGAACAAAGCTATTACAGAATCGGGTAGTCCTGCTAGAAATACTTCAAAACCTCCTCCCAGAGGGGAGCAACAGAAACAGACCGTGAAGTGGGTGTGTGGGGTCTCTAACAATGCTTTGAGCCCTAAGCACATAATGAATACCAAGGAGCATCCTGAATACCAGGGAGCGAGCTTCCTATGATCTTCTCGGCTGTCCTTACCATTCTCTGTATGGACTTTCTATCTGCTGCCACCAAACCAGACAGTGATGCAGTTTGTTACAATTCTCTCAATCGTGCCTCTGTAAAAAGCAGCCAGGACAGAAGGAGAAAGATGTGCTCTCCTCATCTGACGCAGGAAATGCACGCTTCACTAAGGATGACGTGTGGAGAGACCAATTCAGATTGTTAGTTATTGGGTTTTGTTCCATTTTATTACCTTTGTTGCCACAGTTGGGAAGCTACAAAAGGTGATTGACTGATCCTGGGACAGTGCAACTGTTATAAATACATCCCCGTTGCCAAGCACCTGAATGTCGATCACATGACCATGGGGCTACTGCAGCGGTCATTAAGTGTGAAGACCAGTCATTAGTCACTTTTTTCAGTGCTGCTGTAACTTCGGTCACTAAACAAATGGTTGTAAGTCAAGGACTACCTGTACTATTATATACACATTATGTATATTTAAAGTTGCAGAGAATAACCTTATTAAACCTTTAAAAGTAATGCGATTTGTTTGTCAAATTACTAGTATGGTGGACACTAAGCCTTTAGAAATAATGATTCCTTTTCTACACATTTGACTCTTTATGTATCTATTATATTTTATCATTTTTCTCCCTGTTTTTTGTATTATAGCCCCTTGTATATGTAAACTGTTCATCAATCTATGACTTCAGCATGAATATATTGAAATAAATGAGTTGTAAATTTGAGGGATTAAAATGTTGACACTATTAAGACAACAAAAGGAATTTTATTATCTTGTTATACACATTGCATTTTGTAGTGTTAGAAATATTCACAAATCCTTTGCGGAATTCTCCCGTCTCAGAGAAAATTAATACCATTGTAACCTGTTTCTACTGTGACTTGTTGAATGCCTAGCTGTACATTTTTGTGTTTCACTGAAAATCTCTCCCTCATTTAATCTGAGGGTATGAAGGAAGCAAATACTCTCATTCCATTCAAAAACATGTACAGGCTATCTTGTTGCTGAATATTAGATGCTATTATAAGGCTGACTTGACACTCAAAACATAGACAAAAACCTTTCAACTTATCAAACATTCTTGAGTTGTTTTGGGGCTGTTTTCTTAGTGATTACTTACTGATTTCTTCTTTGCCTGACAGCCTCAGCAGTGCCTCATAGGATATCCCTTGGCCACCATACAATCGTCGGAGCAAGGATAGTGGCAGCTTATAGAGATTTGGGTTCATCTGTTGAAATGAAAAACCAACACGATATCAAAATTGATGTTAGCAATACATAAACTAGTATTTTCCCCGTTCTCAACATTCTATTTCCATCTTGATCCCATCTCTTAGGCACAACCCTTTTCAAGTATTTTCAAAGTATAATTCCTCATAATCTGTACCGTGCAGGTAGCAAAATCATAGTTGAAAATGCCTACTGCAACCTCTCAGCTCTTTCTTATTTGAAGCTCAGTCCAACAAAGGGCAAAACCAAAAATTTTAAAGGCTATCTTGCTTCATTTGTTGAGCAGAATAAATATATAGTAAACTTCATTAATCCAATATGTAGTTGCTAAATAAACAACCCTATCCTCATTCCAAGAAATTACAGGATTCTTGTCTTCACTTCAGGTTGCTGGTTGTTAACTTCAAAGCCCTACATGCCTTAGGACCAGGTTACCTGAAAGACTATCTTTTCCCAGTTGCATCTCCCCAACCCACTAGAGTATGGAGGCAAGTAATGTCATGAATCCCCTCTCCTAAGGAGGTCTGTCTAGCTGGCCAAGAAGAAGGGCCTTCTCTATGATGGCTCCCTCCCTGTGGAACATCCACCCCACAGTTAAATTGCCCCCCACTTCAACACTCTTTCGTAAGGCCCTAAAGCAGGGGACCCCAACCCCTGGTCCGTGCACCAACACCGATCCACAGCATGTCAAAAACCGGCCTGCACAAACAAGCAAAGCCCCATTCGCTGGATGCAGGCAGCACACAACACCCATGCCTCCTCTAGTCCGTGGAAAACCCTCTCTCCACAGAAACAGTCCCTGGGGCCCAAAAAGTCGGGGGGCTCTGCCCTAAATGATCTGGTTTTGCCAACAGGCCTGGGGATCCCAGAGTGGGATGGAGCCCATCAAATGGCTCATTTGATTGTTGGGGAAGAGGTATTACTTTTTGTTTTTGTATTGGGCTTTTATCCTTATAAGCCACCCAGTCACTGAGAGTGAGATTGACGGCCATATAAATTTTCTTAACTAAATAGGCTTCTCTCCAGCCTATTCCCCAAAATTTTCTAACATTCAAATTTTCTGAATGTTTCTTATCCCTGAAGGAAAGGTATGAAATGATACCACCACATTTCCCATTAAGATTTATTGGTTTGATCTTGATCTTTATAAAAAGGGCTTTGTTTCCACTCCACTCCTTAAGTTTTGTCACAGCTTGTATAGCTTGTACACATTTTTATGTCTCGCTTTGATTGATCCTCAAAATAATACTACCCACAATGGATTTTGGATACCAGATGATGAATTGCATTTTGTTTGCAAATGTTCAAATCCCCAAGAAAACATGGCCTTCCCTACAGTTGAATTTCTTCAGACATGTTGAAATTTCTAATTCGTCACCACAAACTAACAAAAGGTTGGGGATGAAAGATATTTAGTGCAACACTCTTAGAAGGTACCCGTTTTGGAGAAATCGTCTTGGATTAGATGACAATTCCACTCCCCCAAAACAGCCAGAATCCCCATAGCGATAAATCACTGCTATTGTCATTCTAAAGACCTTACTGTTACCTCACATCCTGGAGAACCATGTGTTGAACTATGGGGAAAATGTTTCAGAAACAATAAGTAGCAAGAAAAGCTATGAGATTCTTCAACAGGTGTAGTGAGTCAGGAGATTGACCTTGATGGAGATATGCAGAGCCATCCTAGACAAAGGTGCTAAAGCATTTTTTTAAAACTCTAGGACAAAGAGTTAACATTTAGAAGCAGTTCAGGCAGAAGCCTCCCTAATTTACTGAACAAAAAGGAGGAGAATGTACAGCACAGTTAGATCTGTAATGTTCTGCTATTATAGCCAATTTCAATAAAAGTAGTTTTAGCCTTCCTGTGGAGATGATTTCCTGGTCCCTAGTAGGGTTGACGGCAAGTGCTACAAAAATCAAATTCCACACAAGTACTATGAATTGAAGATATAGCCACCATCATCATTTCTTTGCCCCAGGATAAAGATGGTCTGCTAGACATTTCCAGAGGACTTCACTTACATCCTGTATCTTTTTTAAAAAAAATATGTTTTATTAATTTTTTAACATAAACACCATAATATTTGGTAAACAGTGTGTTTACATTTAAGAAACGTTAACTAACAGTTGATTTCTATACTGTTGCAGAATCAAGAGACTCAAGACCCCAGAATCAAAAGAAGTTTGTTTTATTTTGCGCAAAAGGTTCAGAGCAAAAAGCAATATCAATGTCTGAACAAGTTCTCATGAAAAAGCAAGTACATATATAGTCTTCAAAAGTAGCAAAAAACAGAAATGTAACTTATGAGCATTGATTGGTTACTTGAATTACAGACCCCATCTCCCCTTGTCATACAGCCCCCAGCCCCCCTTGTTGCTATGCTGAATTTAGCTAAATATCTTGCAACCGTTCACTGATCGAGGTCACAGGTTCCTTGCAGAAGCACCTAAGTTTCCAGCACCATCTTTGTGGTTAGCTACAAACGAGACATATGTGGTTAGATGTAACTGAACTCTGTGCTTTGACTAAATAGGTGTGAGAGACAGATGAACTCATGGTTTGGCATTTTCCATTTCCTTGTTCTTTTCTAACTAATACACGCATTTTCTTTATGCCTCATTTTTATGTCCCGCCTCAATACTCTATAATCCACATAATAACTTTACTTGATTTCCAACTTACTTCCTGTATGCTATTCTCCACCCACAGCTCTGAAAGTTTTTTTTCTCTATCCCACTTCTAGATGCTCTGTGCAAGTGAGGGACAATAAGTTGATATACATGGGAGGGGTAACCTGAAATGACATGGTCCATGAGGGGAAACTGTGGGTCCCAATGATTTTGTCAGTCTTAGTGCAACTGGGAAACTACCCTTTATCTCTCTTAGAGGAAGACCAAAACCCAGGTTTCCACAGCCATTTTTTAAATTTCCAAGTGGGTTGATCACCTATCAATTGGTCAACCCAGACCAGACATGTCAAACACAAGGCCCGGGGGCCAGATCCGTCCCGTGAAGTGGTTTCATGCGGCCCACGAAGCCATCCTGGAAACAGTGAGGGAACGGCCCCCACTGCCTTGGCCCTGGCCCAGAGACCCTCCTTCTGCCAGAGACCCTCAGACCTGTCCCACTCCTGCCCGGGCCCCCATAGGCACCCTTGATGCGAACGATGTTAACCACGCCCACCCAGTAGGCCACGCCCACCCAGGCCACAACCACCCAGCCCGAGGGCAACTGCAATGCTGATGCAGCCCTCAATGAAATTGAGTTTGACACCCCTGACCTAGACAATTGACTGACTTGTCCCTGGATTTAATAGGAAGTGTAACAAAGTACTTCTCCCTTGTATTTCTGGCAGAAAACTCCCTTTCCAGTAGCTGCAGCTTCCAGAAGTTTTGGCTCCTCTCTTGTTCTCCTCACCGAATATTCTGAGAACAGAACACCAATTTCCACAGCTAACCCCCCACCTTCTCAAATTCCAGACCTACCGTAGAAAACTTCGTGTGAGTGTTAAGATTCTTCATCTATCTTTGACTGTGCTTTCTGAGAAGTAGCTACCAATATACTGACAATACCAGCTAAACAAGTAATGTCTCCAAACCCTAATGAAATCTCTCCCTTCGGATGCCAATTCAATTGTAATTCCAGGTAAGAGCAGATTTTCACTTAAAAAGCTGCCAATTACCGCTCCTTATACAATATGTTAATCAGCCTAGAAGAAGAAAAGAACACTACTTTAATTTGGTGGTGGCTGCTGTAAGTAAAGCAATTTGAGGGAGGGGACAGAGCAAACTGTATCCAAATTTCAAGAACATCCAAAAATAAGGAATTGCTTTAAGAGCGGTAAGGCTGTGGTAATTTGAGTCCTATTTTGGACTGCACAGAAATAACAAGAAGAGATTATGATGGCAGAGGACAGAAATGGATTTCCCAGAGCTTTTTATCCTCAACGGATCTAATTCAGAAGGGATTCGACAAAAGAAGCCATTTAAGACTCCTTGCAGGCCTTGCCCCCAAAAGCAAATTAAAATGCATAAAGCCCCTTTTTAAAACCGAAATGGGAGGAAGAGGGAAATTGTACCTCATCCTCTATTGAATGTCCTCTTTTTATATGTACGAATGAATGTCCCTTTTGTATCAGATTAGATTCTGGCCCACCTACAAGATGACAGTCTCCTTCTATAGATTTGGAAAGAGAAAGTTGATGTGAGTTTTATTTATTTATTTATGGGACTTATATGCCGCCCTATCTCCCGAAGGACTCAGGGCAGCTAACAACAACAAAAGCAACAATACAAAAGTTAAAAGAAATTAAATAAACAGCCCCAAAATAAATTAACTAAACAATTAAAAATTAAAACATTTTAAAAACCCATCATCAGTCCAGGTCAGCCTGATGAAAAAGGAAAGTTTTAGCTTATTCTGCCAGGAACTACTGTATTCAATAAATGCATGACAGGCCTTAAATGTGGTCTGTGAATGTTTAGAAGAGAGTGGTAATCCTTGACTTACAACAGTCTGTTTAGTGACTGTTAGAAGTTACAATGACACTGAAAAAGATAACTTAGACCATTTTTCATACATAATCATTGCAGCATCCCTAGTCATGTGATCAAAATTTGGATGCTTGGCAACTGGCATGTATTTATGATGGTTGGTGTGTTCTGGGGTCACGTGATCCCCTTCTGCAACCTTCTGGCAAGCAAAGTCAATGGGGAAGCCAGATTCACTGAACAACCATGTTACTGACTTAATAACTGCAGTGATTCACTTAACATTTGTGGCAAAAAAAGTAATAAAATGGGGCAAAACTCACTTAACAACTGTCTCACTTAGTAACAGAAATTTTGGGCGCAACTGTGGTCGTAAGTCGAGGACTACCTGTAGACTGCAGAAATTTCAGAATGGACTGCACCACCAGATTTTGCAGGATGGGAAGAGGCACATTTTTAAAAACGAAATCCCCTTGCTAAAATAAATATCAAAAAAGACATCCTAGAAAAAGAGGCTCCATTTGATGAGCTAGCTCTGTAGTTTGGTAAAGTTTGGTAAAGTGACATACAGGAGAAGCATTCCAAAGATGTGTGGAAAAAGTTCAGAGGGACTCAATGGAGCCAGTAATTAAAATATAGCTATGGACTGAGGAAGTACCAAGAAAAGGCAAACTTAGATAGTCTATTACCTGGTGGCATCAACACATTTGTGTTAATACATCTCAGTTAACTTAGTTCTGGACGAACAACAAGATTAACTATCTTGTCAATGAGGAACAAGATAGACACAACAATAAACCCATCATGTAAGACAGTTACATACAGGCTGTGAGAAAAAGTTTGGCACTGACGTTAAGGCATCAGGTTAGAAACTGGGAGAAGGTGAGTTCTAGTCCTGCCTTAATCACAAAGCCATCTGGGTGACCAGTCACTTTCTCTCAGCCCTAAAAAAGTGCCAATAGTAAGCTACTTCTGGAAACCCTTGCCAAGAAAACTGAAGGGACTTGTCCAGGCAGTCTCTGAGAATCAGACATAACTGAACAGAAGAAGAAAAAATACAAGTTATAAGCAACAAAAGCAATTGTTGTATCTCTTCTTATCCTATTCATACTCAAAGCTAACAGATTTACTTGCTATTCCATATTTTGTGTTTTGCACATTTGCATTCAGCCATGTCATCATTCCTTCCTGCTTAATGAAATAATCTTGCACTTTAAAATATTATTTAAATAAAAGTACATTGAAATTAAACAATATTGTAGCATAATTTTTAAAAAATCAAAAAGCCCTCTCCCAAAAAATTAGTGGTATTTTTTAAAAAATATCTCTGTGTGTGTTTGTGTGTGTGTGTGTAAAGGTAAAGGTTCCCCCACACATAGTCGTTTCCGGCTCTAGGAGCCAGTGCTCATCTCCGTTTCAAAGCCGAAGAGCCAGCGCTTGTCCGGGGACGTCTCCGTGGTCATGTGGCCGGCATGACTAGATACCAAAGGCGCAAGGAACGCTGTTACCTTCCCATCGTTGTGGTCCCTATTTTTCTACTTGCATTTTATGTGCTTTTGAACTGCTAGGTTGGCAGAAGCTGGGACGAGTAACAGGCGCTCACTCTGCTATGCGGCACTCGGGATTTGACCCGCCAAACTGCCGACCTGATCGACAAGCTCAGCGTCCTAACTCACTGAGCCACTGCGTCCCTCTTTCAAATACAATACAGGCAGCCAATTACTAGAGTTGAGAGTATTTACTGCAAGAGGATGGAAGGATGATTGAGAATATGATGATGAGGGCTGTTATTATTTAAAAACTTAAAGTGGTCCTCACAAGAGGAAGCTATCATCAGGGGGCATGGTTTTGTGTGCTACCTGCATCCCAAGGATGCTTGTTTGCCCAGCTCGTCCCTGGTCTGTGTTTGTGTGTGTGTGTGTGTGTGTGTGTGTGTATACTATTTCTTAGCTTGAAATTAGCCATTGTGCTAATTTCTCCCAGTACTATTTCCTACAGCTTTAAGTACCATTGATCCAAAGATGTTTCTGCTTCCTCAAGAATTCCTACTCAACATCCTGAACAAATACCTTAAGTTTGGGGGGAAATGCCAAAATCAGCCCCAAACTGGCAATTTCAGACACTGGGGAGGGGGAGAGATTTGGGGGTGTTGGATAATGTAATCTTGTGATTCACTTAACTCCTGCTTAACAACCACGGCAACCATGGCAAAAAAAAAGTTGCAAAACTGGGCACAACTCACTTAACAACTGCCTTGCTTAGCAACAGAAATTCCAGTCCCAACTGTGATCATAGGTCAAGGAATATAGGTATGCCTTTCTCCATTTGCAGACAAGTTCTATAGTCCCTCTGAGACATCCTCCCTAAATATGCCAGTACGATTTTATACATAGATTTAAAGCAGAGGGAGCACAGGAAGGTGTGTGTGGGGGGGTGTAGCTGTGTGTGTTCTTTAGCAAACTGCCACACTATATATTCAATAACATTTCAGTTTGCCTCACCTTTGTTTGGACTCCGCTGGGCATCTGTTGCTCCAAAGACTCAATACAGTAACCACGACGTAGTTTTGCCACTAGTAAGGACAGCAGCACTGTCAGCACAAGGGAAGACTTCATTGTGGATTGTTGTTGTTGTTTTTCCCTGAGGGAGAAAAAGCTTGGAAAGGGGGGAAAAACATAATTAAGGGGTGCAGGGGAATTCAGAAATAGATAGCGTGGGTGGGTGGGTGGGTGGGGAAGTCAGCATAGGAAAGAAAACTGTCAGGTGCAAAGAAATATAAACCATTCCATCTTTTGTGATGGTATAAAATGAAGCTATTATTTTCATTTTTAGGAAATTTGTCTTCTATTATTAGATTTCAACTACAGAACAGAACTTACTTTCTGAAAATAGGAAAGCAAATTCTAAGTATTAAGAAAATGTACTTCCATTCTGTATTTGGTGAACATGTTCATTAAATGTACATCAGTGAACACACATATTTTTAAAAGTGAATATTCTGGGGTTTACACTTACCTTTCAGTACTTCTATAAATGCAGCAAATTAAAATAAATGTTTTTGCTTTTTCTTCTAAGTTCAAGGTTTGGCTTTGTTTTGGTTGTTTTAGTTCCACTCTTCATTTTTAATCAGCTATATTCATCTAAAGATGACTTCTTTTTCTTTATTTATAAATTAATTTAAGTAGTTCTAGTCAGTGCTTATTCTGGATCGTATCGTGTGACACACAACCCAGAAGGAAAATTGCCATTTCAAAAAAGTCTTTGATGTTTAAGTTCAATATTTCAAAACCTGGGATAATTATGCCATTAAAATCCACATAAATAATTAAGTCTACATTTCTAGGTACACATATCAATGACCCAGGTTATCCCAATTTACCTGTTGTCTGTGTAGCATATAAATACTAACACATACCTTAACATTCTCCTGATTTCAGCCTTAGTATTTGAATTTCATCTTTATAATAATTTCCAGAATTAATTTCTTCTATTTTCATGTCAAGATAAACTAACATTAGACTCATTAGACTCCCTTTAGCAGAATATTTTGCCTTATTCTCTTGCAAAGACTCCTGCTATTGTGCTGGAATATGATATCTGATAGTCTCTGGTCCCTTTTTTAAAAAAATATTTGCATCATCCTCTAGCCATTTCATATATTTTATTACATTTGAGTTTTAAAACTGAATATCTTTGTAAACAATTATTTTTAACCCCAGGGATATTTGGTGTAAACTTGCATGTTGCATCCTATGCTTCCTTAAAGGACCTCAAGTTCGATTCTATTTCTGATTGCTTTGTATTGTGCACTTCTGCAGTATCTTGTAAACTCCTACACTTTTTATCTTCATTGCCTTATCCATCTGAACTGGCAATGGATTTTGTGGTGCTCTGTGAATCACTGGTTGTTCTAGATTATGTCCATTTATATAACTTCCTTCATGATCATTAACCGTGTTTACTGTATATTGCTTTGCCAGAGCTCTTTCTTTTGATAACACACGTTATTGGGAGATTTACTTCTGCATTAATTAGGCTTTTCACCAGCTGTGTTTTTCCACTATCCCTAGCTGGGTTGGTATGTTCAATATCCTCTACTTGTGGTCTCAGATCTTTGTATTTCCTACATTAATTCCAGTTGTTTTTATAAATTTCACTGTTTAATTTTGGAAGTTTCTTCTTAACCCTAACAAAAATGTATTTAACATACCCTTTTTCTTCATCACCTAAAATAGCTATTGCTGTAGTTTCTGAAGTTATGATATTATTATTATGATAATAATAGTAGTAGTAGTAATCAGGGCTTTTTTTCTCATAGAACGCTCAGAACGGAGTTCCGGCACCTTTTTTGGATGGAACCTTGTAGGGTAGGCAAAGTGGGTTGTATGACATGTGTGAGTTCCGGCACCTTTTTCTTTTACAAAAAAAGCACTGGTAGTAATAGTAGTAGTAGTAGTAGTAGTAATTGGCCCCAGTGAGGCACTACCTTGATGTGGTTGTGGGGCTTGTGTACTCTGAGGAAGATGAGAGCTATGCCAGAGGTTCAACCATACTGGACAGATCTCATCAGAGGAGTCAGACAAAGAGTGTCTCTCCCATAAAAAATATGGTGAGACATAAATTTCAGAATGCCATACCGGCTCGGATGTCGCCCTGGTTAACAAGGTCCATGCTAGACGTTGGAGTCCCTGGATATCTAGTGAAAAATGGGTTACAGGACTGTTGGCTAAGCAACCAGGGCCAGCAGCTGCAGAACTACTGGAAGAAAAAGTGTTTACCTGTCGCAAATAAACAGTGATTAAAAACAAAGAAATAATGATCTGTTATTACAGATCAAGTCCAACAAGAAGAGGATATCTAAAACAAATGCACCAGTTCTGGACCATTGGCCATTAGTCAATTGCAAAAGGGGGTCTTACTAAGAACTGCTTCCATCCTGTGACAATATCTGTAATACCATAAAACATCCACATCTGCCTAGCCCAGGTCCTTGATAAGGACTCGATAGGTAAACAAAAATGCCAAATCCAGTCTGAACATCTGGCTGACTGTGTGATGATCAATAATAATTGCAGTAAAAAAGGAATTATTTAATTAATACAACAATTAGTTGTTAGGGGAAGGCAAAAATATGGGACAATAAAACTGTCTAGTGTAGGGTTAGTGTCCCTTAAAATCTAATGAACATAAACTGTATCTGCAAGGCCCTCATATCTGGAAATTATTGGTGCAATCAAAGCAAACCTTGAGGCATTATAGAAGTATCATATGAGAACATGGGCAAGAGTATCTACCTTCTTAGAACTATAGGGGCAAAATCTCTGTGAATAAAGGGTCCTGTGAAATCTTCCCTCTAGTAAGTCTGATGAGAGAGCATCAAAATGGGCTCTAGAAAAGGACCATCTATATTTGCTTAGTGTTAAATTGTGCAAGTATCCCACAATGGAGGGCTTGTGACTGCCTAATAATTGGCGATAGGTTTGGGGCACTGTTGATATCATTTTGTTCTCTCTTTTTACTATTGATTTGATCTTCTACAAGGTTAATTGGGCTAAATACTCAGGAGAATGGCCAAGACTGTAGATTTTTCCACTATGCAAGTATGGTGCCAATGGGATTGATAATTGTTTAACAGCAGCAAAAGCATCAGCCCTGTAGGCTCAAACGTGATTCTGAGATATAATTCCTAATCCAGGCCTGAGCCTTAATACTAGGCACGTTAGTTTCAAGCCTTGCTACTGCATTGGGGATGCATTTTGTGGTGTCAAACAAGGTCCTGAGAAAATTTAACTGAATTGCTTCCTAAGTCTTCAGGTTTATGTATGACCCTATTTGTATGACATATAACAGCTGGGCAATTTAACTGCTGCTGGGATATAAT
The DNA here is from genome assembly GCF_947247035.1 of Vipera ursinii. Lineage (NCBI taxonomy): Eukaryota > Metazoa > Chordata > Lepidosauria > Squamata > Viperidae > Vipera > Vipera ursinii. Next base: position 153,687,212 of record NC_139513.1, read on the forward strand.
TTGCCCCTTGTTGCCCATGAAATTTAATTATTGCTTGTGAACTCTTTGGGGCAATAAAAAAAGATATAATTTACCTGGGCTGTTAATTTTCTCAAAGTCTGAAATATTATGCCCAATACTTAAAAGCTTTTGACCTGTTCCAGTTCATGGGAATCAATTGTCCATTTATACTTTTGTCTTTTGTTAGAAAAGACTAGCACTTTAGATTTATCATAATCAATTATTAATTGATCCTCATTACAGTAGGTTGCCAGGGTTGTCAGTGCCCACTTCATGCCTACAAAAGACAAGGAGAAGAGAACTGCATCAACAACATAAAGTAAAATCGGGAGATGTGTGTTAGCTACTTTTTGAGCTGGGGTGTCCACGTTGTTAAAAAGCAACAGTGCAAGGATTCATCCTTGTTTCACCGCCTTGACAGACTCGATAAAGTCGGAAAGGTCCCCTTCCCAGTTGCATCTTACTCAAAGCCCAGTTTTATCGTATAATTTATGAATTGTGAGCAGGAGGTTTTTTTATCTGTGGAGGATCTGCTCAGGATGTCCCAAAGTCTTACCCTTGAGATGCTGTCAAAAGCTACCTTGATATCAATAAGGAGCCCAGTAGTGCTGCTTTGGCAGCAATGCAAGATTGATCAAACAATTTCTTGAGCCTTCATGAACAGATGGCCTTTTGCCTTTATTATAAAAGATTGGAGCTTAACTGTGGGATTGTGATATGCATCAACATTCTACTATCAGGTGAGCTCGTTGGGTCTGGGTATGCCCCTAAGTTGCAGAGGGTTGGAGAATACATTATTCCTTCCTTTGATTGAAACCATTGGGCTATCATATCACTGTTAACCTTAACTAACTTAATCTTAATAATTCATTAGAATTTCCAATAGTTAAGCCTGGGGTCATTTGAATCCTCACTCTCCATATCTCCCAACATAGTTCAGTTCCTCTCTAAGGGAGTGTCATTTCTTGTCAACATGTAAAATTGTTGATTCATGAGGGCAAATTCTTAGGATAGGTTTACTCCAGTTCAACCAGCAAAGCTTAAACATACAGTGAGGCGCTAATGACAGTCATGCAACAACTTCATTATAGAGCCTTCCTTTAGGGGAATTGAGCCATTGTCAAAAGAAGAGTTAGGTGGAGAGGGGGAAAAATCTGTGATCTTGGCTTGGCTTCCCCCTTCTTCATAATCTTCTGCTACTCCAGTCTATGGCTCTAGCTCAGGGGTCCCCAACCCCCAGTCCATGGACTGCTACCGGGCCGCAGCATGCCAGTAACCAAGCTGGGCAAGCAAGCATCCTTGGGATGCAGGCAGCACACAAAACCATGCCCCCTGATGATAGCTTCCTCTTGTGAGGACCACTTTAAGTTTTTAAATAATAATAACAGCCCTCATCATCATATTCTCAATCATCCTTCCATCCTCTTGCAGTAAATACCCTCAACTCTAGTAATTGGCTGCCTGTACTGTATTTGAAAGAGGGACGCAATGGCTCAGTGAGTTAGGACGCTGAGCTTGTCAATCAGGTTGGCAGTTTGGCGGGTCAAATCCCGAGTGCCGCGTAGCAGAGTGAGCGCCTGTTACTCGTCCCAGCTTCTGCCAACCTAGCAGTTCAAAAGCACATAAAAATGCAAGTAGAAAAATAGGGACCACAATGATGGGAAGGTAACAGTGTTCCGTGCACCTTTAGCATCTAGTCATGCCGGCCACATGACCACGGAGACGTCCTCGGACAAGCACTGGCTCTTCAGCTTTGAAACAGAGATGAGCACCGGCCCCTAGAGTTGGAAACGACTAGCAGGCATGTGCAGGGGAACCTTTACCTTTACCTTTATTGTATTTGAAAAAGCTAAAGTAAGTTTTGTGAGAGAAAATGCTTGGAATTCTACCTTTAGTTCACCTTCTTTTTTATTGGCATACATCACTTAGCTTGTCACAGTCAAACCACAGTTTAATGCTATGTGCTGCAATTAAAAAAAATCCTGCCCAATGTTTATGGTATAACATTTTAAATTATCAGATTTTGTGCAGCCTCCTGTATAGAAGTCCTCTTTCTTTGTTCTGTCTGATGATGGGCACTTAAGTCTTCTATATAAAGATTATCATATTAATTTTCAACACTGGGAACATATGGAAAGATGATACAAGCAATTTCTTATAAAGAGTTAATTCTTTCACAATCAACAAAACTTACAACAGGGTTGATGACTTTCAAGCTACAGTTCTGTTCAATGGGCTTTAAGCAGCTAATTACTTACATGTCTGCAATATTTCTGTATTTCAGTTTATTGTGCAATGATAGAATTCCTTTGTATTTTTAATATAATATACTGCTCAAGACTGATCATCAAGACTGCTACTATGGTTCATTTCCCTTTAATTATAATCTTCTTAGCTTATCCTTTTTTTACTCTTGCTTCTTTTATGCACACTTATATCACCCTGAAATTTTAACTTACACTAATTAATTTTTGTATTCAGCTATGCAATATTTTAAACTAATGGCATGATATTCATACAATTTTAATCCTTATAAACTTTATACTATAACTTTATAATCAAGATTACTGCTAGTTTATATTCATGGAAACATAAACCTTTTCATTGCTTTTAATATATTGATGTTATGTTCATTCACAGATATGGATGTGTCTTTAATAATATCTCCTGAATATAATCCAGATATCCTTATGATACAGATATATTTCAGTAGTTTTTCCAGTTTTAATAAATGCACATAATAAATACATTCTAACAAGTTATATGTTATCCTAAGAAACTATTAGGGTTGCATTATAAGCTTTAGGAGAGCAGGGAATAAATACAAACAAATTTTCACAGAGTATCACCAACTTTCCCATATAGAATGTATGGATTCTACGACTACACACTTCAGATTCATCTGATGTATTCTGCAGAAAAAAAATCTGTCATTCTTTTGAGCATTTTAACTATTCACTGTAAAGTTGTGTTTTACAACTCTTTTAATTGCATAGTTAGATTTTTAAAGTGTTTCTTGGGTATTTGCATTAAATCTTCACTTTTCAAATTGTATTTAAATTTCTCAGGAGTTTTAATCCCTTTACATGTTTTACATATGAATAGTAAGTACTTTTTAATTCTAACAAAAGGAAAGCTCATAGGCTGGATGAATAAACTAAGGATCACATTTATAACCTCCAATTCTAATTTAAAATAATATATGCATGACTTTTCTTAATATGCATGTAAACTTTATGTCTATGTGATTTGTACAGTATGTATACAAATAATATATAGCAAAGGCCCATGAAAGTTTCTTATATTTAGGCAAAACACCTGTATTTTAAGTTTTGTAATTCTGTGAAGAATACATTTAGACAGAAACGCATTTGCTTATATTAAGACCATATAAAACAAATGCGCTATTAGATTTTTCATTCATCTACTTTACATCTAAATTTTTGGTTTTTCATTTTTGCAATGCAACATTTAACTGCACCTCACTCATACATTCAAATCAAAACCTGATCAGCCATCCACCACCGTTCATGCAACAGCTTAAATATACGTAACAATCTTTGAGCAGTCAGCAGTCCTTATTCCCGCCTATGAAATGATTTCTTCACAGGAGAAATCCAAGTAGTCAGGCAGGACCAGATTAGCAATTAAAATAGACTACTTGGGGCTCTTTGTTTTATTAACTTTTTATTTTTTCTGTGCTACTTTTGGTTTATGTGAAAAACTTAGTTTGTGCATTCAAAGTCTTCAGAGGTGAAGCAGCCTTTAGTATCCTAGGATGGTGTTTGCCTTATCAAAGTAGCTACTGTCTTTCTTACTCCACAAATATGAAGGCAATCAACACATGCATGTAAACACTTGTGTTATACACATGCCGGTTCTCAAGATGCCAGGCCTTCTTCAGCCTTCTGTGGGATGCATACTCAGAATCCTTGCAAACAATATAAAATGTATACCTTAATACCTTGTGTACCTTTTTTTGTGGACTCAGCATGACTAAATCCTAAGTAGAGTCAGGAAGGGACTGGCCAGGAAGAAGCAAGCATCTCTCTGCTCACTGCCACTCTAACTAAATGTTTGTCTCTTGCTCTACAAAGCAGAGGGGCAATTGCTACCAACCTTACTCTGGCCCAAACTATCAGACCAGGTGCAATAGGCCATTATTGACCATTACATGAAAAATTGTAACATTTTAGATTGGGAATAGATTTTTTTCAGTTCATTTGGTACAGTCCCGGGACAAGGGAAAATTATTAAACCATTGTAAACCATTCTGACATTGCTTCAGCATTTTCAAGCAAAGGAGAATTCCTTTGGAGGCAATTTGTCCACTGTTGAATAATCTGTATTGTTAAGGAATTTCTCCACATATTCAGCAAAGCCTGTTTTCCTATATTTCAATCCTGCAATGTCTTATGCACTGCAGCAATTCAAATAGTTTAATCATGTTATCATATCATAACTCCATGCATCTCCTTTGTTGGGGTGCATAAGAGCTCTCCGCATCAGACACTTTCTCTTCCCATCCCGACCCTGGATTCTATACATATATATTTATCTTCTATTATCAATTCAAAACAACTAACTGACATTCTCTACTCTGGCTATCTGCTGTTCTCCTGTTTAGATATCCATTGCCTTGCTGTCTGACAGTTAGGAACTGTAGTCCAGCATCTATAATGGGAAAGTGGTATCCATGCTCCCCCTTAAATGCAAATTAGCATGCTTATATATACTTTTAATCATTAAAGACATAAGAACAGTCTGAATTTGGGGCATTTTGTCAGAGTGGCCAACCAGACGCCCCTAATGTTAAGTTTACAGTTAAGTAGGCAAGACACAGAGACAACTCTTCCAGCTGTCATTCCCTTGCAGCTGATATCTAGCCCCAGACCCACAGGTAATGTTGAATTTTCATGAATTTATCCAATCCCTTTTTAAACCACACAAGTCAGTGGCCGCGGCAACAAATTCCCCAAGTTATTGATGGCTTGTGAAGAAGTGCTTTCTTGAGTCTCTTCTAAACCACCTTCCTCCCCCCCCCCCCCGTCATTCACTTTTCATTAGTATCGGTGATGGATGATGCGACAGTATCATAAACAAAATGCACCTGTGGACCATTGTCAAAGACCTCTTACAGATCGGCAAGGCAGGAAGAATGCCAGCCAGGCAAGACTCCCCCCGCAATGAAAACACCACCACCATCTCTCAATAAAGTTAGACCAGGGGTCGGCAACCTCGGCTCTTTTATGACTCGTGGACTTCAACT